>NC_142017.1:17547189-17847189 GCF_049901735.1 Notechis scutatus
CCAGAATTCCTCAGCCAGCAAAGCTGGCTGAGGAATTCTGGGAGTTGAAGTCCACAAGTCTTAAAGTTGCCAAGGTTGGACACCCCTGGCTTAAAGCATCCTGATAAAGTTGCAACAAGGAATTAATGACGGTTGGTTGTCTTTCTGCTTTGAATATTTTTAAAACTTCTGCATATCTGTGAGCTTGGCAAACATGTAGATAATTTGAATTCACTTCCAGCAGGCTTGGCATTCATTTGTTAGAGTTCACTGTTATTGGAAATGAGGATAATAAATTAAACAAACAAACAATGCCAATATTCTACAAAGATAGTCATGATTTTGATGGTCCAGTGGAGAGTTTAAATAAACCAACTAGGAAAACTATCTGATGTTAATTTCCTTCGGTTCTTGTGAGAGCTAGTTTGGCGTACTGGATAAGAATTAAACTTAGAGGGTGAGGTGCATGTCCTTACTGAGCCATAGGCATCTCTTCCTAGCTTGCTGATGGGAAAAAGAAAAAGAAAAATGAATAGTGAGTCACACACAGTACAGTATGGTATGCAAGTATGTAGAGGCAGAATCTGTGTTGCAACATTGCAACCCATGCTTTAATACTTAAAATCCCCTGCCTCTTTATAGACAGGATATTCCTGATTAGTGTCTCTGAATCAGTTGTACCAAATGTGCCTTTTGCAGCAAGAACATTAATAAGGCCTCTCTTAAAGAAAAGGGAGGAGGAGGAGGAGTTGAAGGAAAAGTTGAAGTTGAAGGAGGGGGAGGGAGGAGGAGAAGGAGAAGGAGAAGGAGGAGAGAAGGAGCAGAAGAAGAAGAAGAAGAAGAAGAAGAAGAAGAAGAAGAAGAAGAAGAAGAAGAAGAAGAAGAAGAAGAAGAAGAAGAAGAAGAAGAAGAAGAAGAAGAAGAAGAAGAAGAAGAAGAGGAGGAGGAGAGGAGGAGGAGGAGGAGGAGGAGGAGGAGGAGGAGGAGGAGGAGGAGGAGGAGGAGGAGGAGGAGGAGGAGGAGGAGGAGGAGACTGATTTTAGATATTTATTCAGTATGTGTACAAGCTGAATGTTATGAAAAAGAAGGAAAATAATTGCTGAATTTGTTTTGGTTCACAAAAGATATCAGGAGGACAGAAGAACAAATGATAGAAACATTACTAAATATTCGAGAAAGAAAAACAGAAGACAGACACCTGCTGCAAAGATTATATTTTAATTTGTGCTGCTAATAATAATATTCGAACAGATCAGGAAACAGCACAGTCCTTCCAGTCACAGAAAAATATTCTAAGAACATAGCATAGAAACTAAGAAATCTTTAGGGCTATGGAATTTGGTACCTAAATCTTTTTGCAACTCAACGGTCTCAGGCATTTCCATTGTTTCATAATTATAGGATTTCTTGCTAGCGGTTAATTCTGTTCCAGTTTAATTCCAGTTCTGTAAAAAAAAAAATTCTGCTGGTGGCATTTATGTAAAAGCAGAAACTTTATATTATTTGGAATACTTTTTCTGCTTTAAAATTCAAAACAGGGCAATTCTATAATAACAAAAGCTGTGCAAAGAAACGATAAAGAGCATGAAAATAATTACTATCTGCATTAATTACAAATCTTTTAATCATGGAACAGTGGAGGAGCAAGTGAGGGAGATAAGAAATATTTTAAGAAAAATCTGCTGTTCCTAAGAACCATCTGTCTTTTATGCCAATATTTTATAATTATGATTTCCCCCCACCCTTTTTGATAAAGGAGAGATTAGCTTGGTGAGCTTGTATTGGCTTTAAATTTGAGCATAATTTTGCATTTATTTCTCAATCTGTAGAGATCAGACACTTTGTTAGCAAGCTTTACAATATATTTTAAGAGATCTAGACCAAATAGTCTCTAATTTCAATATGCATTTGGAAAGCGTCGCATGTAAGGCAGCCCAGAAAATTGCCATGTGTGTTTCTTTGAGCTTAGTAGAAAATAAGAAGATTGAATTACATAACAAATACTTTTCAGATGTTTTATTTCCTTTCCGGATGCTTTTTCAGCCACTTTAGAAGGCTTTTGAAGTGGAAATGCAGTCTGTTTTCAGAAAAGTCTTAGCTGCAAAATATAGCAGTTCTTCATACTGGGTGTTTAAATAAAGGACGGCAAACTTTTCATTTTAAAAAAGGAGTCTCTTTCATTATGTCAAATTAAATAGCAAATGCACAAATGTGGATAATGCAATGGACAATGATAAGTAAAATCAAATATAAAATAGCAAAGCTTGAAAAATTATACCTTAAACAAAACACAGGCATCTCCACACGTCCAAAAGTATTTAACCAGTCTCTCTCTCTCTCTCTCTCTCTCTCTCTCTCTCTCTCTCTCACACACACACACACACACACACACACACACACACACACAATCACATAAACACTTCTCCCCTGGTTTGCTTGTTTTTAAATCCAAATATTGTCCACAATACATATTGCAATTATTGTAAGTGTGAGGATTGGACTTTTTCAGTGTTGTAACATTGAACAATTGTTAAACAAATGGTTGTAAGTCAAGGTCTACCTATAGCTCCCAGAGGATATAATAACTCTTTATACAGAGTTCTGTAAATTAGAATATCCATGAGATTGGACAATAGAATAGCAGAGTTGGAAGGGAACTTGGAGGTCTTCTAGTCCAACCTCCTACTTAGGCGGGAAGCCCTATACCATTTCAGACAAATGGTTGCCCAATCTCTTTTGAAAAACTTCCAGAGTGAATGCGCCAACACTGGAAATTGAATGTGCCAACACTGGAAGTTTTTAAGAAGAGATTTGAGATTTCAGTGAAGTATTTGATTGGGTTGAGCAGTAAACAGATGCTTGGTCAGGATAACAGATAAAGATAACAGATAACAGATACTCAGAGTTGGAAGGGACCTTGTAGGTCATCGAGTCCAACTCCTTGCCCAAGCAGGAGACTCTATACCATTTCTGACAGATGGGAGTCCAATCTGTTCTTGAAAGTCTCAAGTGATGGCACTCCCACAACCTCTGAGGACAAACTGTTCCATTGGTTGATTGTTCCCACTGTCAGAAAGTTGCTCCTCATTTTCATGTTAAATCTCTCCTTGTTCAGTTTCCATCTACTCGGGGTAGCTGAGATAATGACAGAAGGACTACAAAGACCATGATGGCTCTGGGACCACAAATAGAATTGATATCCTCCCCTCCCAAAACCAAAGTAATAGCATCCCAAAGTGGGGGTAAAAATCTCACACTAACTGCGCACAGGAAATATTCTCACTCCTTTAGATTCCATTCCTGAACCTTGAAAGTTAAAGTATTATCTTAAACCATCATTTCACAATCCTGGTTTCTTTCCAGAGAGTTATTGTTCAATAGCCCTTGGTTCCCAGAGCTCATATTTTGTCTTTGTATCGTATGGGTTTATTAATATTCTGTTGCACCCTAAATCAGTATTTCTCAACCTTGGTGGTTTGAAGTTTTGTGGACTTCAACTCCCAGAATTCCCCAGCCAGTCTGCTGGTTGGGGAATTCTGGGAGTTGAATTCTACACATATATTTATTCGATGGTTTGTTTGTTTGTTTATCCATCCATCCATCCATCGATTTGATTTTTTTTTCTAGCTGCCCATCACAACAAATGCCAAGGTTGAAAAACATTGCTCTGGATATTTCTTTATGGCTGAGCTATGGAATTTATTGTTTTTTTTATATCCTTAGGAAGAAAATGACAGAAACAATGATTCTGTCTTATTTCACTTGTCCTAACCAACTGATGTTTTCTCCTATAAAACACAGCAGTGGGATGAATCCCAACCATGTGAATTCAAGCTTTAACTTGTGAATTGCTCGAAGTTGATTTCATTGAAACCTTATTTAAATAGTCTTTGAGTTAGGTGATGTACAGAAAAGAGCTCTTAGTGTTAATGGGATCTGATGTTTATATTTTTAAGTGCAACCCACTGCTGATTGACAAGAACAATTTAAATAAAGGTTCCAGAATCACATTCCCTATTTCTCTCTCTCTCTTCTTTTCTTTTCTTTTCTTTTCTTTTTTCTTTTCTTTTCTTTTCTTTTCTTTTCTTCTGGAATTAAGTAAATTGTCCGGCAATTTGCCTGCACAATGATCTCATGAAAGCCAGCAAAACTAATTCAGAATGAGGACTAAATGTTTGTTCTGGAAGAGATTTATTTGCTCTCAGCGACACTGTCACATTGCCATATCCTTTTGGCGACGTGAAAGAGCGTTATTTCCAAAAAACAATCCAATTTAGAGAAAGTTAATGAATGCCAATACAGCATTGGGCATCTGGTTGCATTGACATACTTAAAAAAAAAAAAAACAGGTGCAAAAAAGGTAAACATTGAGTGAGGGATTTATGGGACATCTCACAAAGAAACGTTCACTTATATGGTAAAAAAAATGTTGATTTATTGAACATTCATCTTGGTCTTGGTTCATTTTTTGTCTCTATCATTTCTGATTTTTTTTTTTTGCAAATTAGATAGTTCATATCAGAATCAGAATAGAGCTGGAATGGACCTTGGAACAGTGGTGGGATTCATTTTTATTTTTTTTACTACCGGTTCTGGGAGTGTGGCTTGGTGGGCATGGCAGGGGAAGGTTATACTTCAAAATCCCCATTCCCTCCCCCTCACCTGCTTTCCAGCTCCGTTCTCCTGTGCAGGGCAACCAAAGGAGACCCAGCCAATCAGCTGGGATTCAATGGGAGGCAGAGAAGAGATGGGGATGGCGGGGCCAGTCAGAGGTGGGATTTGCTAGTTCTCCAAACTACTCAAAATTTCCACTACTGGTTCTCCATAACTGGTCAGAACCTGCTGAACACCACCTCTGCCTTGGAGGTCTTTTAATCCAGCCCCCTGCTGAAGCAGGCAATCCTATACCATTTCAGACAAGTGACTATCCCGTCTCTTCTTTGAAACCTCCAGTGATGGAGCGTCCATGATTTCCAAAGACAAGCGGTTCCATTGGTTAATTGTCCTCACTGTTAGGAAGTTTCTCCTTAATCCCAGGATGCTTCTGTCCTTGATTGGTTTTCATCCATTCTGTCCATTTGATTCCATCCAAATCAATTCCCAATTAAACTGTGTAGGGTTAAAAGATATTCAGCTGCACAGGTAGTCCTCAAATTGATATCCTCCCCTCCCAAAACCAAAGTAATAGCATCCCAAAGGCGTGGGGGAAATCTCACACTAACCATGCACAGGAAATATTCTCACTCCTTTAGATTCCATCCCTGAATCTTGAAAGTTAATTGAGCCCCAAAGTTCTGTTGCTAAGTGAAACATTTGCTACTTTCAAGCAGGAAACTCTACTCCAGACAAATGGCTATCCAATCTCTTCTTTAAAAACTCCAGTGTTGGAGCAGCCACAACTTCTAGAGGCAAGTTGGTCCAATGATTCATTGTTCTCATTTTTCAGGAAATTTCTCCTTCGTTCTAGATTGGATCTCTCTTTGATAAGTTTCCATTTGTTGCTTCTTGTCCTGCCCTCGGGTGCTTTGGAAAATAGGTTGACCTCCCCTTCTTCTAAGCTTTTAATAACCAAATTCGTTCCACAAGAAGTCATTAGTCAGGCTGTTGAAGGCCCAACGTTTTTAATCTGGAAGTAAAATGAACAATACCAAAGATAAGAGTCCAATCTTACAAAACACATTGTTCAGTTGATGCACTGTGGCCCAAGTCACGTGTTGTGAGCTGCTCACTTACAATGGGCAGCCATACAAATCCTTAAATAACTAAATAAATAAATATCACTCTGTTGAATCTGATTCCTTTTTCTTGCTAGCCAACTTTACATTCTGCTTGCACAAAGCTTCATTATGAACACACAACCTGTTGCCTGAAAGCGGAAATGAAGCAGCTGATTGAAAGTGTGTGTTATAAATATTAAACCTGGCTGCCTTCTAAAATTAGAAAGCGCATTCATGCTTCTAACTAGGAAAGAAATGGCTTTCTCTTTGCACTCCCCTTTCTTTAGTCCCTCCAACCTTGTCTTGCAGTATTCAGAACAGGGTTTATCCCTTTACCTCTTTCCTCTCGTGTGGATGTGTTCTTGAGATGAGAAGAAGGCAAGGCTTTTGCATGGAGCAGGTGCCTCCATCTGTGGCAAGAACGCCCAAACTTGCCAAGGGGTTGGTGAATTAAAGATTGCAAGGTGTTGACAACCTGATCTGATACAGTCGTGGGAATGGAATGAACTGTGCATCGTGCCCAATGGGAATTTACTCTTTTGAATTTAGTGTTTGCAAAGAAAGAAAACTTATTGTCAAAGAATGAAGATGAGGCCAAGGGCAGTCATTTGATTTAAAACTCTATGAGGATTTTTTAATTCGAGCCCCAAGTACAAATTTTAAGAAAACTCTGTGTCTCTTCAGGTTTCTGAATCATTATTAAAACAATTCTTTTTTTCTATGTTTTTACAGCGTTGAGCACCCACAACTTCTGAAGGCAAGTCATTCCACTGATTAATTGTTCTCACTTTTTCTCCTTAGAAGATCTAGTTTTGATCTCTCCTTGATTAGTTTCCATCCATTGCTTCTTGTCCTGCCCTCAGATGATAATTCTTCCCCTCTGTTCCATAACATTATATTAAAATTCACATCCACTTGAATTCCAGCTCAGAGCTCTAAATCCATTTCATTATCCAAAGTTTATGGGCCTTTGCATCCAAAATTCACATTCTAGTAATTCATTCCATTGAACAAATTAACAAAAGTATGATTTTATCTCTAGAGCATTTATGGCATTATGCATTAAAATGATAAAGTGCTAAAGTCAAAAACATTCAATGGTGAAGACAATAAAGCATATGATAGCAAGTATACCAATAGTTTTTTAAAAAAGAGATTAAAATAATGACAAGCATTGTGCATACTATTTTATGAACTTAATTTCAGCATGGAAAAATTCTCCTTTGGCATTTGGCTGCAGATCAGACAAAATGATTTAAAGCCAGCCCTGTTCTTTTCTTTTGGCTGAGGTCAACAAGAAAGTGATTTTTATAAAGAACAGACCAGTGAGTTGTATTCTGCAAATGAGGTGTTGGCATTCAAGGGCTGCCCCAAAGAAGAGGGAGTCAAGCTATTCTCCAAAGCACCTGAGGGCAGGATAAGAAGCAATGGGTGGAAACTAATGAAGGAGAGAAGCAACCTAGAACTAAGGAGGAATTTGCTGACAATTAAAACAATTAATCAGTGGAACAATTTGCCTCCAGAAGTTGTGAATGCTCCAACACTGGAAGTTTTTAAAAAGATGTTGGATAACCATTTGTCTGAAGTGGTGTAGGGCTTCCTGCCTAGGCAGGGGGTTGGAGTAGAAGACCTCCAAGGTCCCTTCCAACTCTGTTATTCTGTTCTATTCTATTCTATTCTATTCTATTCTATTCTATTCTATTCTATTCTATTCTATTCTAATTCCTATTCTATTTTAATATTCTATTTTAATTTCTATCCTAATATCTATTCTATTATATTCTAATTTCTACTCTAAATTCTATTCTATTCTATTCTATTCTACTCTAAATTCTATTCTATTCTATTCTATTCTATTCTAAATTCTATTCTACTCTAAATTCTATTCTACTCTATTCTATTCTATTCTATTCTATTCTATTCTATTCTACTCTACTCTACTCTAAATTCTATTCTAATCTAATCTACTCTAAATTCTATTCTATTCTGTTCTATTCTATTCTATTCTATTCTATTCTATTCTATTCTATTCTATTCTATTCTACTCTACTCTACTCTACTCTACTCTACTCTATTCTATTCTATTCTATTCTATTCTATTCTATTCTATTCTATTCTACTCTACTCTACTCTACTCTACTCTACTCTAAATTCTATTCTATTCTATTCTATTCTATTCTATTCTATTCTATTCTATCCCTACCCCTACCCACGGATTCTGTGACAATAAATCAATGAAACAACTATTAGTTGCAACATACAAGAGGCCGTCACAGAGTCAACCTATTTTCTGAAGCACCCCAGATCAGGACAAGAAGCAACAGATGGAAGAAATCAAGGAGAAACCCAACCTAGAAATATGGAGAAATTTTCTGAGAGTGAGAACAATTATTCAATGGAACAGCTTGCCACCAGAAGTTGTGGGTGCTCTACCACTGGAGGTTTTTAAGGAGATTGGACAACCATTTGTCTGGAATGGGGTAAGAGTGTCCTGCTTGAGCATGGGATTGGACTAGAAGACCTCCAAGATCCCTTCCAATCCCATGATTCTATGTCCTACATATGTTCTAGATCAAGGGTTTTCAAACTTGGCAAGTTTAAGACTTGTGGACTTCAACTCCCAGAACTCCTGAGCTAACATGACTGGAGGAGGAATTCTGGGAGTTGAAGTCCACAAGTCTTCAAGCTGTCAAGTTTGAAGACCCCTGTTCTAGAGCCACATATGATGAGTTTCAAGGTTTTTATTCAGGTAGGGTTGAAAAGATCCAAGATTTGCATTCTAATTATTTCATTCAATCTACTTTGCATCCATAGTATTTTAGAAGGTCAGAATATCAATATTGTTATTTCCTTCTTTGGAATGTGTGTGATGGTAGAAATATACCTTCCAGCTCTAAGCCTATCAGTTGGATAGAATTAGTGGGAAACTATTCATCAAATATCTTCTGATTAAATTAGAGAATTGGACTATGGCAAAGAACCTCATAGAAGAAGAACAAGCAAACTTTCATCCTGGTTATTCCAGGATGAATAGACCAAGTGTTTGCTCTTATATAATTCAATAGAAAAGGGTGTTAAACAGCCAAAGCTGAAATTTTATGCTGCTTTTATTGATTTTTCAAGCTTCTTTTTCTTTTTCTCTACCTAGTCATATTTGGGATAAATGTTCAGTTTCATCAAATTATGCCTACTAATATTCCTAAAGGTTTTATATTCAAATACCACATTACATTTCAGCAGCAGCCAATATTTTATATTATATTTCCCCCACAAATGGAGTTAAGCAAAGATGCAGTTTGCCCACTTTTTTAATTTAACTTTTTTATTAAAAAAAATAAGCCTCAATGAGGTTTTTTATCCCCTGAAAATATTTTTGATAATAAACTCATCTTTTTTATGTATACAGATGACATGGTCAAAAGAAATAGCATTTGACTATTGTTCCAATTGATCAAGTCACTTACTGTCTTTGTATGATTTTTTTACAGAATTAAAAGCTATAGAAAAACAGAAAATAGCAAATAAAAAAAGATTATAAGAAAAACAGAGAAATTAACAAAGAAAAAAATCAGCTTGCTCTTCCTTAATTAGAAGTAGATTTTCCTCTCTGTATCAAATAGGGTTAAGATCTGGAATATATGTTCTTCTGATGAGATTTGAACAAATTAATCAAGAAGATAGATAGATAGATAGATAGATAGATAGATAGATAGATAGATAGATAGATGATAGATGATAGATAGAGATAGAGATACACACACACACACACATACACACATATATATGAAATACACACACACACACACACACACACATGATTTTTTTCAATTTCCCCTTTTTTTCAAATTAGAATCAACAAAGCATCTAATTAAACTAGTAGCAATAGCACTTAGACTTATATATTGCTTCACGGTGCTTTTACAGCCCTCTCTAGGTGGTTTACATATTGCCTCCAAACAATCTGAGTCCTCATTTTACCCACCTGGGAAGGATGGAAGGCTGAGTCAACCTTGAGCCGGTCAGGATCGAACTGCTGGCAGTTGGCAGAATTAGCCTGCAATACTGCCTTCTAACCATCATGAGTAGATGGATGGATGGATAGAAGGAACGGCAATAGCACTAGCACTTACACTTATATACCGCTTTGCAGTGCTTTACACTGAGTCAACCTTGAGCCTGGTGAGGTTCGAAATGCCAAATTGCAGGCAGCCAGCAATTCAGCAGAAGTAGTCTGCAGTACTGCATTCTAACCACTGCGCCACTACGGCTCTTATGTAATCTGTTAAGTGAATTTGGTTCCCCATTGACTTTGCTTGTCAGAACGTCATAAAAGGGGATTACATGACCCCAGGATACTGCAGACGTCATAAATAGGAGTCAGTTGGCAAGCGTCTGAATTTTATTCACATGACTGTAGGGACGCTGTAGCAGTCATAAGTGTGCGAAATGGTCATAAGTCACTTTTTTCAGTGCCGCTGTAACTTTGAATGGTAACTAAATATACTGTTATCAGTTGAGGACTATCTGTACTCAATTTTCACAAGCTATTCCCTCTGTATAGTGCATTTTCGCATTACTTTCATGAATATATACATTTTGATGAAACATTTTCCCCAATACATATTTTTTTTAAAAAAAAAAATACCAGCAAACTATTTTACAAAATGAAGAAGTATAAATTTGAAATTCATGATACATGAATGTAGGTGCTGTAATTTATTCATGGATTGGTTCAAAAATAAGAAATTAGAAGAATCATTGCAAATGAATGAATTTCATCCCATTTCTAAGAATAGAAGTGTTTGTAGAAGCTTTGTCCATGTCTGGAATATTGCATAATTTTTCATCACAGACAGGAGAGAATCTGTACCTGATATTTTATATTAAGACATCACACAGAAGAAATGTGTTGTTTATCGTCACAAAAAGTTTTTTTTAATTTTATAATGCAATTTTATTGAACTTACTAGGGTATAAAATACAAATGAAATTAAAAATAGTGAGAAGTATAAACTAAAGAGGAAAGAAAGTTAAGGGTTAGGGTTAGGGTCAGTGCTGTAGAATGGAATGGAATGGAATAGAATAGAATATGGGATGGGATGGGATAGGATAGGGTAGGGTAGGGTAGAACAGAAAATAATAAGAATAGAATAGAGTAGAATAGAATAGAATAATGAATAGAATAGAATAGAATAATAGAATAGAATAGAATAGAATAGAATAGAATAGAATAGAATAGAATAGAATATTCTTTATTGGCTAAGTGTGATTGGACGCACAAGGAATTTGTCTCTGGTGCATAAGCTCTCAGTATACATACAAACAACAAAGTAATATAATCATAAGATACCCATAGGTGAAAGTAATAGAAAAGTTGAGAAGGATAACAGTGGCACAGCCCTACTACATGAGTAAATATCCTTATAGACATAAGACATTCCTGGAGGAATTCATTGTTCAGTAAAGTGATGGCATGAGGGGAAAAAACTGTGTCCAGTTGTTTGGCATGCAATGCCCTACAGCATCATCCCAAGGGGAGGAGTTGAAACAATTTATGTCCGGGATGTGAGGGGTCTGTAGATATTTTCTCAGCTCTGTTTCTGACTCGCGCAGTATACGGGTCCTCAATAGAAGGCAGGCTGGTTGCAATTGGTTGACCTCTTCTTTGTGGCAGTTCCTGGGATATTGGAAGACTGCCATCATGTTCAACAACAGGATAACAATCCATAATTCAACCAGCATCCTATATTTTGGGAAGAAGGGGTTGGTTTTCCAGGGATTTCCTTCCATACAAAATGGAGCTGGAAGGAGAAGAAATAATAATGAAGCATTTTCTGACATTAATTACACCCCACCTCCCCCGGTATTTTCTATATTGTAGTTGTTAGTTTAATTCGAAATTTCCCATATTGTTGTTCATTGTGTTTTTACAATAAATTGGGAAAAGGCACCTGTTTTGGAAGTCCTCACCAGATGACAACCCAGGCAGACTAAGTCCTTGAAGGGCCTCCATGCAGAATTGGTGAATTTGATTTAGTGGGACACAAAGATGTCAACAATCGATTCTTTTTTCTGATTCCCTTTTTCTTTTTTCTGCAAACCCCAGAGTTCTTTGATAGTGTGCTTCCTTTTAAAAGTTCCTGGCATGACGCTAAAAGCTTTTGATCAATATCATACTCCATACCAAAAAGAACTTGTGTTGACCCCCCCAAACCAACTGAACTATTTAGCAGTTGAATGTTATCTATAAATCACTGGGAAAAGATGGTTGCAGAGATGTAGAAATGCTTAACAATAGTTAGCAAGTCAGTTTTGAGTTTGAGCTTGCGAAAGATTGTCTATTTGTCTAGAAATAAAACCAATACAACTACATAATACAGAAATATATTTTTAAAAATTAAAGAATTTGAAGCACGCAGAGATTTTTTCCTCTGCTTTAAAAATTCTTTAATTTTGAATGTATTTCTGTATTATGTAGTTGTACTAATTTGATTTGTATAATGTGATCTTCAATAACATTGTTGAAAAAATTAGTGCCCTTTCACCATCTCCTTTCTCTCCAGAGCCTCAGAAACTGTGACTTTGCTTTTTTTAAAAATCAACCAGAATGAGAAATTTAGAACCACAAGAAGTTGGACAATCTGGAAGATAAGTCCTAAAATCAGCTAGAATCTGAAAGCACAACTTGATAAAAACAAAAACAAATAAACACCAAGCTGGCATATACATATACATAAGGGTATATGTGCTTCATGAGCAAAATATATAAATAAATAAAAATAAAATAAAATGTCCCCCTCTTGATTTCTGGACTCTCTGCCTCAGGGGTGCTTTCACCTTAGAGTAAGGTCTAGTTTAATGAAAAGAAACTAGGGGTGACATGATAGCAGTGTCCCAATATCTAAAGAGTTGCCACAAGGAAGAGGGGGGCAACTTATTCTGTAAAACAGCTGAAGGCAGGGCAAGAAGCAATGGATGGAAACTAATCAAGGAGAGAACCAACCTAGAAATAGGGAGAAATTTCCTGACAGTGAGAACATTTATCAGTGGAATGGCTTCCCTTCAGAAGTTATGGGTGCTCCATCACTGGAGGTCTTTAAGAAGAGATTGGACAGCCATTTTTTCTGGAATGGCATAGAGTTTCCTGCTTGAGCTAGAAAGTTGAACTAGAAGGCCTCCAAGCTCCCTTCCAACTCTGTTGTTTGTTGTTATCCCCAAGAGGCTGACAAGTTGTAATTCTTTATAACTCTTATAATTCTTTAAAACTCTGCAGTCCTTAGTGCTCCTTGAGTTTGGTTTCATTACCCAACTAAGTGACATCATCAGTGCTAGATGGTGGCAGGGTTGGCTCTCCATTTATATGCAGTGGTTTTTGGGTGTAGTTTCTTGATTAGGCTATTGTTTACCGTTTGATTATTTTTCAGAGTATGTAGTTCCTTAAACGGGGTATTATTTTATAACTCTATTATAAGGAATCCATAAAGCACTCTGTTTTAATTGCATTCATATTCTATACATAAAAAGGAAACCAAAATGTTTTGTCTGGCTCTGGTTTTGCCCAACTCCTTCCCATGGCCTCCCCTGCTGTTCTGTGGAACATGTTCTCCGCAAGAGAAAAGCAGCACACACCTTGATGGACTCCAGCTGGGAGTTGTTCATGAGCATCCTTCAGAAGATAAAGCAGACCTCTTTGAAGAAGTCCCACTGAGGTTATTCTCATTAGTATTGGGAGAACCAGAGACTGAGTTCCTGCTGAGACATCAATGTTCCTTTTGAAAGCATTAAGTTTCAGAGTTGGTTTCTTCTGAGCAACAGGGTCTCTGTAATTACGCTGGGCTTTAAAAAAAAGTATCTGAAGGCCCTTGAATAATGAAGCATGATCAGAGAAGATCTAGGCTTGTGGTACCTTTATCATGGGAGATTCTTGTTTGCTTACTGAGTCTTATGTTACCTCAGAATAAGGAGATGGCTGAGAAGACATTTTGCTATGGAGATTCTCAGTCATCAAGGTCATGGTTGTCCCAAATGTGCTTTTTTCAAGTGGCAACTGGACTTTCTGGTTTTTCTTTGAAGATGCTTCTCACCCAAGAACCTTCTTCAGCTCTGACAGGATAGTGGGGAATGGAAGGATTTATATTCCTTGCAGACAGCTGGTCATTTGCATCCTTTTAGTGAGTTGCTGAAGACACCTTGAGGTTTATCTGTTTCATCAGGGTCACCTGAATAGCACAAAGGGGTATGGAGCCTTCTTGGAAATGCTGAAAGGACCATGTTGTAGACTGGAAATAGATGATGTCGTATCCATTCCCATCTGTTGAGAGAGGGCTGTTTAGTTTGGACATAGATGGCCTCTTTGACCCCTTTCAAACCAGTGGTCCTTTTTTTTTTGAAGATGTTTAACTTCTCATCCAAGAAGTTTCTTCAGCTCTGACTGGATGGTGGGAAATGGAAGGATTTATATTCCTTGCAGACAGCTGGTCATTTGCATCCTTTTACAGGGTCTTTGAGGCCACTTGGAGGTTTATCTGTGTCGTCAGAGTCAGATGGGTGGTACAAATGGGTATGGAACCTTCTTGAAACTGTTAAAAGGACTGTATTTGACCCTGATGACACAGATAAACCTCCACGCAGCCTCAATTACTCTCCAAAAGGATGCAAATGACCAGCTGTCTGCAAGGAGCATAAATCCTTCCATTCCCCACCATTGAGTCAAAGCTGAAGACGCTTCTTGGATGAGAAGTGAAACTTCTTCAAAGAAGACCTCGTTGATGATCCTCACTCTGTCAAGGACCTTGGAGTTCTCATATCAAATGACCTAAGCACCAGAGCTCACTGTAACAGCATTGCCAAAAAAGCATTAAGAGTTGTAAATCTAATCTTACCAAGCTTCTCCTCCAGAAATATCGAATTGCTAACTAGAGCATACAAAACTTTTGCCAGACCAATACTCGAATACAGCTCATCAGTCATCAGTCTGGAATCTGCACTGCATATCAGACATTAATACTATCGAATACTATCGAATACTATCGAGTACTATCGAGTCCAGAAGTATTTCGCGAGAAGAGTACTACACTCTTCTGCTCGCAACAGAATACCCTATATCACCAGGCTTGAGATTTTGGGTTTGGACAAATTTGAATTATGCCGCCTACGGTTGGACTTAAGCGTAGCACACAAAATTATCAGTCAATGACTACTTCAGCTTCAACCGCAACAATACAAGAGCACACAACAGATACAAACTCAATGTAAACCGCTTCAAACTTGATTGAAGAAAGTACGACTTCAGCAACAGAGTGGTCAATGCCTGGAATGCACTACCTGACTCTGTTGTTACAGCCTCAAACCCCCATTCCTTTAACCTCAGACTATCCACTATTGACCTCACCCCATTCCTTAGAGGTCTGTAAGGGGCATGCATAAGTGCACCATTGTGCCTACCGTCCCTGTCCTATTGTCCCCATTTATTCATACCTATTTTCTGTATTCTTACCCATGTTTATACTTATATATATTATCTTGTAAGCGATAGACAAATCAAATAAATAAATTAAAACCAGAAATTACAGTTGCCTCTTGAAAAAGCACTTTTGGTTCAAACAGGGTGGATTTTGAGACCAGTATCTGCCTCTGAAGCATAAGTTCTGTGGTTTTTCACAGCACCAAATAAGAGCAGGATTTTACACTACTCCTCTAAACAATAAGTCAGCATTGTTCTTTTAAAATATTAAAACTTGGCATTGGCCTACCCTGTAATTCATTGCGGTAATCAGGAGGTTGAAGGGGGAAAACAGCTTGTGTTGCTAATATGAAATACTTTAGCCAAGGGATGCTTCCCTTACAGTACTTTGGTTTCTAGCAAAAAAAAAAAAAAAAGTCATTACTGAATAGGAAAGGAACAGTCAAGAGGAAGAGAAGAAATAAAAAGTTACCTGTGAAAAGTAAGGATAGGAGTCTTTGGGGTTTTTCTTAAGGAAGCAAACCCAACAAGAGTGGAAAATGTATTCTTTTGGTGTATTTAAAAAAGAGAGAGTTGTCTTCCATCTATACTATGTTTGTTTGCATATTTGTTTTTGTTTTCCTTTTTCCTGCTATTTTTTTCTTTTTGACATCCATTTATCCCTCTGATTTTAGTAAATTAAATAACGCCAAAAGGAAATGTATAATATTGAAGCACAAATTTCAATCATACATCTTAATCAGTGGATTTCCCTTCCCTTCCTCCTCCTTTTAATCTTCCTTTTCTTTTCTTTCCTTTCCCCTTTTATCTTCCTTTCCTTTCCCCTTCCTCTTGAATATATTTCAAATTAAAACTGTGAAAATGTCCGGCCTGGCCTTAAGAGGCCTTTTATAGCAGCAGAATTAAAAAAATGTTTTAGGCGTTCTTTTTCCATTCTTAACTGGGGAAAAACAGAAACTGAGAAGGATTCTAACTATGCATAAATCTGGTAGCATTCACTTCCTCCCCAGAATGCTCTTGAAAGTAAGAGCTTAGCAGAGATTTTAGTATTTTTTTTCCTACTCTTTAATAAAAAATAAGGAAGTGGAGGAGGAAAGTAAAACAATGGTGAAAGAAATGGGGGGAAGTTTATTTTCCCAGCTAAGAAAGAAGCAAAATAGAAGTCTGGAATAAATCCTCAATGCTTTGTATTTTATTAACACTATTCACCCTTGTGAAGCGACTGCTCTAATTTTCCCCCAATATCTACAACAACACTAATGATAGATTGGAGAGAAGGAGAAGGAGATTGGAGTTGAATCGGGATTCCCTTCTGGTAAACGAACACTTTAGGCAAATGTTTTATTCCAAGGGTCCCCAAACTTGGCAGTGTTAAGACTTGTGGACATAGCTGGCTGGAGAATTCTGGGAGTTGAAGTCCACAACTCTTAAACTTTCCAAGTTTGGAGACCTCTGTTTTATTCATTTGATAGATGTGGGACCATGGTGGCCTAGTGTTTAAGACATATTGACCAGAAGATTGGCAGTTTGAGACCCAACTCCCCATGAAGGGGTGAGCTCCTGTCATGCCCCTGTTGGAATCAGATTCGGAGGGGGAGGCTGAGCAGCTGACAGGGAGTGGGAGTGTGGCTCCGTTAGCTGTGGAAAGAACTGAGGAAGGGCAAAGTTTGGTTGGGCAGAGCAGGGAAGGTGTAGAGCAAGGGAGAGGGAATTCAGAGGAAGACCCAGGCCCACCCCTCTTCATCCTAGGGCACACAGGGAGGAATGGAGAAGGGAGCAACGTGTGTTGCATGGCTTACGGGGGAGGAAAGGCCCTGATTCCCTTCATTAGTTGCAGCTGGGAACACAGTGTATAAAAAGGGAAGCTGTGCACAGCAAACTGTTGGGAGAAAATGTGAATTTGCTTATATTATCATGGCTTATGTTTGTTCCTGGCGTCTTCCCAACTGTGTGAGTGTTGCCGTGCTTTCAAGTCTGAAAGTCTTTCTCCTACCCTATCAAGTTAATTACTGCAGCTTTGTTTGTTTGGATTTTTAGTTTGGACTGAATTTTCTACAGTTAAAGGCTGTGGACTCTGCTGTTTTGTTGCAACATTTTCAGAAGTGATTTTGCCTTGTCTGCTGCTTAGGTTACAAAAGAGGAACTGGCATTTTGTGTATTTTGTGTCTAAGGCAACTAGATTTGGCATCTAAGGCAGGATTAGGAAACCCAGTTTCCAAGCTTGTGAATGCTTTAACCATATCAACTGGATCCCTTAAATACAACTATTCCCCATGTATTCAGTCATTTCCCCCTTCTGTCCCATGAAACATGACAACTTTGGAATAATTTCTGGAAGGCCTCAAGCAAACACATATATGACATTCTCCAGTGGTGGGATTCAAAATTTTTTACTACTGGTTCTGTAAGCATGTCTTGGTGGGCGTAGCTTGGTGGGCGTGGCTTGGTGGGCATGGCAGGGGAAGGATACTGCAAAATCCCCATTCCCTCCCCACCCCACTAACCTGCTTTCCAACTCCGTTCTCCTGTGCAGGGCAACCAATGAAGACCCAGCCAATCAGCTGGGACTCGGGAGGCAGGGAATAGATGGGGGCAGGGCCAGTCAGAGGTGGCATTGGCCGGTTCTCAAAATTTCCGCTACCAGTTCTCCAAAACTGGTCAGAACCTGCTGAATCCCACCTCTGACATTTCCCCTGAAAAGCAGAACCTTTTGTGTTCATGGTCGTTAGAGATCTTCAGAGACGAGATAGTCATTTCTCAGAACTGTTCTAGTGGATTCTGCACCAAGCATGGGGTTGGACTTGATGGCAGGCAAGATCCCTTCCAACGCAAATTAAAAAAGGAACTTGTAACGACATCCAGTGACATTTTCACATGGTTACGATAGGCAGGCAGGCTCCTTTAACTATTACTGAGAAAATATCACTGTAGGGAAAGACAGGGTGCAGTGTGTACCCCGCTTATCAACAACTTTAATGAACAGAAATATATGTGCCCCAGGATCATGTTGCAAGATCCAATCTGGATCAGTCTTCTGAGCTTTTGGGGCCCATCTAGATGAGAACTTCTCCCTTACCAGAATGCATCCCCTGGAGTCCTGAAGTTGAGCTTCAACACAAATGTAGAATGGTTGCAGGAAGTGGGTGTGGCTAATCTAGAGAAAAGAAGGACTGGGGTGACATGATAGTAGGGTTCCAATATCTAAGGGGCTGCCACAAAGAAGAGGGGATCAACTTATTCTCCAAAGCACCTGAAGGCAGGACAAGAAACAGTGGATGGAAACTAATCAAGGAGAGAAGCAACCTGGAATTAAGGAGAAACGTTCTAACAGTGAGGTCAATCAATCAGTGAAACGGCTGGCCTTCAGAAGTTGTGGGTGCTTCAACACTGAAGGTTTTTAAGAAGAGACTAAGCAGTCACTTGTGTCTGAGGTATAGAGTGTCTTGCTTGAGCAAAAGGTTGGACTAGAAGACCTCCAAGGTCCCTTCCAGCTCTATTGTGATTGATTGGTTGGTTGGTTGCAAATTATATTGCTTATTAACTTATATTTTTGGTATTTCTGTGATTTCATAAATAATAAGAGGAGGAAACATGATAATGGGAAAGCAGAGATATCTCATCTGACTTGTCTCTTTTCTTGCACTACAAAGCTCTCCATGGTTGGGATGTGTGCCAGCAATACTGAGAAGTGTGATTAGGACTGTCCATCATGGCTGTTGATGAGAATTATGAGTCAAAGTTTATAAGCATGAAGGATGCCAAGGTTGGAAATTCTAGTTCATTACATTACATTAATGCCTTTGTTATTGGGAAGCATCATATGATAAAAATCTTTTCTTGGAAGCTTTTGTGAGAATACGTTCCAAGTTTCTGGGAGATGATTTAGATGGAGATAGTTTTGGAAGCCTAACAAGCATTTGGCAAATGCAAAACAGTGTCTCAGATAGGTAGATCTATCCTACAAATTGAGGAATAGGCTAACCCTGAAATACATTCTCAGCCAGAAATTGGTGACTATTGCCAGGATCCAAGTTCACTTTAAATAGAAACACAAAATAAGAAGAAAGTCCAAAATGTCTCATTGCCTGTCATAATAGGACTACTGTATATATAGTGATGCAGGGAATTTTGGGTACTGGTCATTCAGCACATGTGACATCTTTGCTTTATGGGTTGCATTGGCTCCCAGTATATTTTGTGGTGCACTTCAAGATTCTGGTGGTTACCTTTAACATCCTTCATGGCTTGAGACCAGGTTATTTATGGGATGGTCTCTCCCCAATGCTGTCTACCCATTTTTTTGTTTAGCAGATATATTCTCACAGCCTCCACCTAGGATTGAACTCACAGCCTCCTGATTGATGGAGCTAGCAGATTGTTTACTGGCCAGATGCCCTTCCTGTTGCCAATGCGGAGTTTTGTTCAGCAGATATATTCTCATTGTGCCAAGAGGGAGAAATATCTGCCTCCACCTAGGATTGAACTCACAGCCTCCTGACTGTGAGGCGAGAGCTCCACCTCTAGGCCACCGCACCACTCTCCCTTTTGACCTTTCATAAGACATTGGAAACCTGGCTTTGCCATCCAACTGTCTGGTCTTGGCAGTTATGGACAAGCCCATTTCATGATTAATTTAAGTGTGGGGTGTTTGGAGCCTTATCAGCTGTTATCGCCTGCTACTTTATGGTGCTTCTTTTTTAAAAAAAAAAAATGGTTGAGTCTATTCTGTTTTTAATTGTTACCCACCCAGAATCCTCTGCATGCGATGGGCAGCCAGATAAATTTATGAAATAAATGATAAATAATTTTTGCTTTATTTGACAAGGAGATGACAACGAATGCCATCTTCTTTGCTTTCCTTCGCTGACTTTGTCCTGCCTTAGACAATTTTGGCCATGTAGATCATGTTCTGAACAGCAGGCCAACCTCTCGGTGTGCATTCTGTGTATTTTTAATGGCATTCCAGCTGGGCAGTGTTTCTCTGCTTGATGACAAAGAGGTATTAATATGTTCTGAACAGCAGGGAATTTTCTAAATGTCTAAGGATTGGGAATAAACTGGATACTACTTCACTGCAAAAATAGGAAACAGGCTTTTAGCCAATTAGAACAAAAATGGGTTTCAATCAACAACCAGTTACCAGCAATCAGTTTGCTTTTCTCTTTCCATCTACCTTGACCTATTTTACATTACGTCTCTGTGTGAAGCTCTCAGGTCAGTGGTGAAGCAAACTGATTGAAGTGCTTAAATTTTGACCATCCCATTGAACTAGAATCAGCTCACAAAAAATTCCACCTTTCCCAACATCAAGGTCTTCTCCAAGGAGTCTTCTCATTAGAAAAAGTGTTTGAGCTTCAGCTTCGGGATCTCTCCTTCCAAAGGACAGTTCAGTTCAGTTCCTTTAAGACTGACTGATTGGATCTCCTTGCAGTCCAAGGGGCTCTCAAGAGTCATCTCCAATACCAAGATAACATATAGCACATGCCATAAATGATGTATAACAGTAAGACACTGTGAATTCAGCAAGGGAGTAGGTTCAGTTCAATGACTTCTGGAGACAACCAACTGAACAGGGTTCACTAAAATCAAATAAAAATTATTTTAAAAACTCAGAAAGCAACAATGATCAGATGCCTCTACTTCATACGTGGTTGGACTACACAACAGCTTCTCCTGGAAATTGCAATGACCTCAAATTTTGATCGCTCAGCAGGCGAGCTATAATCATCCTTTTTTTAAAAAATAAATTTTATTGGTTTTTAAAAACAAACATAAACAAACAAAACATAAAAACATCAAGATTCTTCCATAGGTGTACATACAGTGTGCCGGTTGGTTTGCAAATTGTTTTGTGCTTCCATTTCATAGTCTTCAATTACAATTACATTACATATAATCTCATATTGTCAATCAAAAACTAAATACCTTAGTATCATTATTAATCAATCATTTGACAATACTTTTATTCATTCATGTTTTACAAGGATAAAAAAGATCCCAAATTTTATAAAATTGTTTATCCTCCTGTTCTCTAATTTCAAATGTCAATCTACTCATTTCAGCACATTCCAATATTTTCTTTATGATTTCCTCCCGTGATGGTATTTTCTAATTTTTTGAATTTATTTTTTTAATAAATTTTATTGATTTTTAAAAACAAACATTTTAATTTCAAATGTCAATCTACTCATTTCAGCACATTCCAATATTTTCTTTATGATTTCCTCCTGTGATGGTATCTTCTCATTTTTCCAATTTTTGGCAAATACAATCCTAGCCGCTGTTAATACATTTACAATCAAGTATTTTAAGTCTTTACTATATATTTCAGGTAAAATTCCCAATAAAAATATCTCTGATTTCAAGTCTATATGTTTTTTTGTCATTTTCTCCAACCACATGTGGATTTTAGTCCAGTATTTTTTGGCATCCGCACAAGTCCACCACATATGGTAAAATGAGCCAGGTGTCTGATGACATTTCCAACATTTTTCGGATTTATTCTTGAACATTCTTGCTATTCTTGTTTGGGGAAAATGCCACCTGTAAAACACCTTATACAAATTTTCTGTATATGCTGTTGACATTGTCATTACAGGGTTCCGTAAAATGAAATAAAAATTATTTTAACAACTCTGAAAGCAACAATGATCAGATGCCTCTACTTCATTCGTGGTTGGACTACCCAACAGCTTCTCCTGGAAATTGCAATGACCTCAAATTTTGATCGCTCAGCAGGCAAGCTATAATCATCTATTTTGTTGGTCTAGGAATTTACTAACAAAAGGTCAAGTGAGCTGAAGATGATAGGTATGATGTAAAGGGCAGTTTAATGGCATGTCAGTTATTGACTCCATTTCAGTGTCTGAGCAGATCAAAATACGGAGCAGAATAACAGAGTTGGAAGGGACCTTGGAGGTCTTCTAGTCCAACCCCCTGCTCAGGCAGGAAATATATACCATTTCAGACAAATGGTTGTCCTATCTCTTCGTAAAAACTTTTAGTGTTGGAGCATTCACAACTTCTGGAGGCAAGTTGTGCCACTGATTAATTATTCCGTCAGAAAATTCCTCCTTAGTTCTAGGTTGCTTCTCTCCTTGAGTAGTTTCCAGCTGTTGCTTCTTGTCCTGCCTTCAGGTGCTTTGGAGAATATCTTGACTCCCTCTTCTTTGTGGCAGCCCCTGAGATACTGGAAGACTGCTATCATGTCATCCCTAGTCCTTCTTTTCACTTGACTAGACATACTCAATTCCAGCAACCGTTCTTTACGTTTTAGCCTCCATTCCCCCCAATCATCTTTGTTGCTCTTTTCTGCACTCTCTCCAGAGTCTCAACATCTTTTTTACATCGTGGCGACCAACACTGGATGCAGTATTCTAAGTGTGACCTTACCAAGCCATTATAAAGTGGTAGTAACCCTTCCTGTGATCTCAATTCTATCCCCCTGTTTATGCAGCCTAGAATTGCATTGGCTTTTTTGCCAGATGCAGCACACTGCTGGCTCATATTTCAGTGATTGTCCACTAGGATTCCAAGATCCCTCTCACACTTAGTACTATTGAGCAAGGTACCACATACTGTATATTGTACCTGTGCGTTTGGTTTCTCAACATCTTTTTGCCATCGTGGCGACCAAAACTGGGGCAGCATTCCAAGTGTGGTCTTACCAAGGCATTATAAAGTGGTCTTAACACCTCACTTTATGGTAAAGGAAGATTATGCTATCTTCTCCTCATCAGTGCTTGAATCAGACCAGGGGTGGGATTCAACCGGTGTTACTACCAGTTCGGTGACTATGCTTTGCTGCACATGCGTGTAAAAAAACTTAAGCTGTGCCGCCCGGACAGCTGAAAAGTGCTGTGCGCAGGTGCACAGCATTTGAAAAGCCTCTTTTGTCCTGCTTTCTCAACCTCAGCTGTGCCGTGCCAAGCAGCTGAGGTTGAAAAAGCAGGAAATAAAGGACAGGTAAGAGCCCAGGTGGGCGGGTGGGCCAAATAGCAGTAGACACAGAACTGGTTTGTTGTCTGCTGCTCTTCAGTTACTGGTTCTATAGAGTTGGCCAGAACCGGTAGCATCCCACCCCTGAATCAGACTACAGATAATCTTTAACTTGCAACCCTTCATTTAGCTACCGTGAGAACGGCACTGAAAAAAAATATCGGTCCTTGCATTTATGATGGCTGCAGCATTCCCGCTCAAAATTTGGGCACTTGGCGACTGGCACGTGTGTAGCCTTCCCAGCCAGTTTCTGATGAGCAAAGTCAATGGGAGGAAGCTTGATCTGCTTAATGACTGCATGATTCACTTAACACTTGCAATGATTTGCTTAACAACTGGCAAAAAATGATCCTAAAATTTAGCGTGTCTCACTTAACAGCCTTGTAGGTAGCTATGGAAATTTTGGTGTCAATGGTAGTCATAAACTGAGGACTACCTCTAATATGTGTGTCTCTTACAAGCAGTCCTCATTTTATGTCTAATTCCTTTATAAGTGGAATTCCATTGTTTGGTTTGCCAGCTCTGGCCACTCAAATGCTCACAATATATTTAATTTGAAGGAATTTAATTTAAGGAATAGATTTAATATTTAAGGAACCAGATTGAGCTTGCTCAAAAGAGTTCAACCACTGAAAAATAAACTACGTTAGAATTCACCAAACCTCACCTGCTGTTCAAATGCAGCATTGATGTTTTTATCTGTTAATATTGTGTGAAAATAATAAGCCTGGTCAGAAATATGGATGCATCTGTTGATAGGAATAGTGGGGAAAAACCCCATAATCACAAAATCAGTTAAATTAAGCAATGCTAATATTGTGTGTAAACACAGAGATACACAGAGCAACAATTAAAAGATGCTTCTGATCAGGTAGCAGACTGTAATTTAACACAAACAAACAATGTGGGCATTTATAAAATCTGCAAAAAGAGAAGTAACAACTTAAATCAGATCAATACCTATTTGTTATAGTCAGCAACCAGAAAAAAATGTACTGTTAAGACAGCAGACTCTACAGCACTTGAGTAAAATTGCATAAACATTTCTAATTAAATCAGACAGGAAATGATAAGATACTGTAAATATAGAGATAAAAATCTGAACAAAACCAGGAAAAAAGCAGTAAAATACACCTGATAGTGTGCTAAAAAAATTAAACCCTTAAGACTAATCACTATATTATAGATCCATTTTGCTAAAGTACAAAAGGAAAACATAATATTGAATGCTATAAAACTCCACAAACATTTAGATAGAATTTCCAAATCCCATTCAAATTCTTTCTTTCTAGTCAGGTTGACTCATAATTATTTTGGGCCATTACCTGCTTCCGACTAATGTGAGTTCTTAAGTAGAATTTGGTAATGTGAAAAATGATGTCATTCTTGCAGTCAATGAGAATACATAGAATTTGTCTGATCTTCAGGGGACTTCAGCGTATAATTCAACCCAAATGTCAATTTTCAACATTAACAATATAAAAATGTCTGTATTCAAGAGAAGAAATAATGCCTCTTCTATGTCTGATATGACATGTTTATGGAGATTCTCAGTCACCCAGATCATGGTTGTCCCCAAGGTGCTTTTTCAAAAGGCAGCTGGACTTTGTTTTTCCTTGAAGACGTTTCGCTTCTCATCCAGGAAGCTTCTTCACTTCTTCATGAATTACAGGAAGAGATGAGAGCGGGATTATCCAGATCGGGGAATCAAAAAGTCAACATGGTGTCCCCAAGCCTTTCTTTTCACACGTATTGCTTGTGCAACACATGTAAAAAAAATAAATGTACATTGAGAGCATTTGCCCCAAGACAAATTCTTTGTGTGTCCAATCACACTTGGCCAATAAAAAATTCTATTCTATTCTATTCTATTCTATTCTATTCTATTCTATTCTATTCTGTTCTGTTCTGTTCTGTTCTGTTCTGTTCTGTTCTATTCTATTCTATTCTATTCTATTCTATTCCTATTCTATTCTATTCTTTTCTGTTCTGTTCTGTTCTGTTCTGTTCTGTTCTCTTCTCTTCTATTCTATTCTATTCCATTCCATTCTATTCTATTCTATTCTAAAGGTAGGCCTTCAGTCACATGGTCACGGAGGAAGATTTGAAGGGTAGAAAGATCTGGAAGTTGAGATTAGAGATAGATCATCATGGAGAAAACCTATCTATGTGGTCTCTAGGAGTTGAAAAACCATTTGCTGGCCCACAATCAATCAATCAATCAATCAATCGATCAATCATGAATTGCAACTATTTAATTGTATGGCAGAAGGCAAATAGACATGGATCCAGACACAAAACCTCTTGCTATTCCCTAACCTCTTTAGGGATTGAGGATCTGGTCCATCTCTATCAAGACCCCCTATTTTAGCCCCTTCCTCAGTCTGAGATGCAGTGAAAATTGTGAAGAACCTTGTCAATCCAACAGACCTCCCGAAAACATGGGTGCTTTGTGTCTCTTTCGGTATCCAACTGTCGTGGATGTTCTGCTTTTAGCACAAAGGATGTATTGTGGGAAATGCGTATCTAAGGATACATTCTATTCTCAGCAGGAAGATTCACCTTCTGATCAGGATCTCAACATGAACCTGGTTGCCGGCCATTTCAGGCTTTAAAGATGATTATGAACGGAACTTGGGAATTGCCTAATGACCCATCTCTGCTTTGCTTACCTTTCTCCCTCCCAATTTATGCATCTTTGTCTCCTCTATCTACAAGGTCTCTTTCTCTGCCGTTTCTTTCTATGTTTCGGATCTACACGTCCATCCCTTTCCATCCATACTTATTTATTTTATTTATTTATTTATTTATTTGATTTGCCAATTGTTTACAAGATAATAAGTATAAGTGTATACATAGTTGTGAATACATGAAATGGGTACATATAAGAAAAATAAAAGAAGAATAAGAGAAACAATAGGACAGGGACGGTAGGCACGTTGGTGCGCTTATGCACGCCCCCTACAGACCTCTTAGGAAAGGGGTGAGGTCAATAGTAGACAGTCTAAGGTTAAAGTTTTTGGGGTTTGGGGAAGAAACTACAGAGTCGGGTAGAGTATTCCAGACATTGACCACTCTATTGCTGAAGTCGTATTTCCTGCAATCAAGTTTGGTGCGGTTAACTTTGAGTTTGTATCTATTGTGTGCTCTTGTGTTGTTATGGTTGAAGCTGAAGTATTCATTGACAGGTAGGACATTGCAATGTATGATTTTATATACCATGCTTAAATCAGACCGAAGACGGCGTAATTCAAGGTTTTCTAGTTCTAGAATTTCAAGTCTGGTGGCATAAGGTATTCTACAACGAGTAGAGGAGTGGAGAACTCTTCTTGTGAAATATTTCTGGACTTTCTCAATTGTGCTAATATCAGATACGTAATGTGGGTTCCAGACTGATGAACTGTATTTGAGTATTGGTCTAGCAAATGTTTTGTATGCTCTGGTTAGTAGTGTGATATTACCAGAGAAAAAGCTACGTAGGAATAGGTTAACAACTCTTAATGCCTGATTGGGTATGTCTAATCTGATGAAACGAAGGACTGGGGGAGACAGGATAGCAGTGTTCAGATATCTCAGGGGCTGCCCCAAAGAAGAGGGAGCCAAGCTCTTCTCCAAAGCAGGACAAGAAGCCATGAGTGGAAACGAACCAAGGAGAGAAGCAACTTAGAAACTAAGGAGAAATTTCCTGACAGTTAGAACAATTAATCAGTGGAACAATTTGCCTGCAGAAGTTGTAAATGCTCCCACACTGGAAGATTTTAAGAAGAGATTGGATAACCATTTGTCTCCAGGGTGCCTTCCAACTCTGTTATTCTATATTCTCAGTCTGAGAAGAGGAACACGACAGAACGAGAGGCGTGCTGCATTAGATGGGCTCTGCATTCTGTCTCCCCCAAAGCTAATGCCAGAGGTGGTATTCAGCAGGTTCTGACCAGTTCTGGAGAACTGGTAGCAGAAATTTTGAGTAGTTCAGAGAATCAGAAAATCCCACCTCTGACTGGCTCACCCCCATCTCTTCTCTGCCTCCCATCGAGTCCCAGCTGATTGGCTGGGTCTTCTTTGGTTGCCCTGCCCAGGTGAACGGAGCTGGAAAGCAGGTTAGTGGGGTGGGGAGGGAATGGGAATTTTGCAGTATCCTTCCCCTCCCATGCCCACCAAGCCATGCCCACCAAGCCATGCTGACAGAACCGGCAGTAAAAATTCTTGAATCCCACCACTGGCTAATGCCATGCTAACCTCTCATTCCCATTGCCCCACAACTGGTAAGCAGGAAGGATAGGACTCCAAGGAGCTAAGGAACAAGAGGAACCGTGGAGAGTCATGGAGAATTTTGATCGGTCCTGTCTGTTGTAAGCAAATCAACTTAATTTGCATTTCTGCAATGAATACACGAACAATTATTTCTCCACTCTAGACTCCTTCCCCCAAATTCTGTGGCGAAGGCGCATGCAGAGGTGTCGCTTTTAAAGAGAATTATGCAAAAGCTGCAGGGATCGAAGGAAGGTTGGCATGCATAAGAAGCGATCCTGATAAAAATGCAAGGGGAGAAGGGTGCCCGTGTGTGAGCGATAAAAGCAATACTAGGTGTAGATATGGAATGGGCTTAAAAGAAATTCGATGCAAAATGCAGTTGAATGCATCCCTAACTGATGTGGATCGGTTCCATTATTCATCACCTGTTCGTTAGTCCTTGCAGGAGGGGGCCATGCAGAGAGTGTCGGCAAAACTGACAGCTGTGCAGGATCATTTAAGCGTTGTCAGGGGCCTGAGCCCTTCGTGAAAAAAATTCCTTGAGGCTTTGTTCTCAGGCATTCAAATGAAAGGAAGGCTGCCATTGCAGTTTCTGTCTGTCTCAACACACTTATTTGAATTCATGGGGGAAAGATCTGCAATCTCAGATTCCCCCCCACTCCCTTCCATTCAGAATAACCGAGTTAGAAGAGGGCTCTACCACTTCAGAGAAGTGACTGTCCAGGTTCTTCTTAAAAACCTCCAGTGATGGAGCACCCACAACTCCTGGTGGCAAGCTGTTCCACTGGTTAATTGTTCTCATTGTTAGAAAGGTTCTCCTTTAGTTCTAGGTTGCTTCTCTCCTTGATTAGTTTCCATCCATTGTTTCTTGTCCTGCCTTCAGGTGCTTTGGAAAATAGGTTGACTCTTCTTTGTGGTGGCCCCTCAAATATTGGAACATTGCTAGCTCTGATCTGTCACTTCTATCATGTCATTAATCAATCAATCACGTCTGATTATTGAAAACTGCCTGGACTGATAAGGTTTATTTTTTGGCAACCATTTCAGTGGTGGGATTCAATTTTTTTTGACTACTGGTTCTGTGGGCATGGCTTGATGGGCGTGGCAGAGGAAGGATACTGTAAAATCTCCATTCTCACCCCCCACTCTTAGGGGAAGGTTACTGCAAAATCCCCATTCCCTCCCCACCCCACTAACCTGCTTTCCAGCTCCATTCTCCTGTGCAGGGCAACCAAAGAAGACCCAGCCGATCAGCTGGGACTCAATGGGAGGCATAGAATAGATGGGGACAGGGCCAGTCAGAGGTGGGATTTGCTGGTTCTCCGAACTACTCAAAATTTCCACTACCAGTTCTCCAGAACTGGTCAGAACTGGCTGAATACCACCTCTGAACCATTTCAAAAGTGAGGGATCTTTGGTGCTTTCTGAGCTTGGTTGCTTTTTTGCAGGTGTTTCATTACCAAACCAGGTAGCAAACAATATCCCACTCAAGGAACTGTCAAACATACTGACAGTAAACAGCCCAACCCAAGACACACACACACACACCATCAACACCGACAGGGCAAGCCACTAGAATACAAAATGAGAGCAAGCCTCACTCCCATCTAGCACTGATGTTGTTACCTAGCACCTCGGATATTTAATGTCAGTGAAATAGTTTTACACATGAGGTGGCAGGGGTTGCAGAAACATGTTGACTGTTTTAGAGGTCACAGATTCACAACAGTGGAAAACCTCTGGCTTAGAGTGGTAGCTTACACAACACACTTAAACAAAAGCTGGATAACGCATTATATATACTGAACTACTAACTACCCACTCTTCTTTTAGCTAAACAAACGATGGTACAACCCCAAACATTTACTTTAATATTCAAAGAGGGACAGATTCCTGGATTTATATCAGTTATATATTATAGTTATATTTATCTAGTAGCAATAGCCCTTAGACCTATATACTGCTTCACAGTGCTTTCCAGCCCTCTCTAAGCGGTTTACAGAGTCAGCCTATTGCCCCACAACAATCTGGGTCCTCATTTTACCCACCTCAGAAGGATGAGTTAATCTTCATCCAGTCAGGATTGAACTGCTGGCAGTGGGCAGAGTTAGCCTGCAATACTGCATTCTAACCATCACACCACCACAGTGCTATTATATTGTATTTATATATAGCTATATTTATATCCATTACATGGGGGTATTCCTTAAGGAGAGATCAAACCCTTGCAAATTTTCACACAGATATGTCACAAGTGCTGTTTCAAAAACATGAGTATAGTTTTAAACATAGATCTAGGATGAAGAATCTGCCTTTTATATATATATAAAAGGCAGATAATATATATTGGTCTTTCCAAGGCTTCAAAATTACCCATTCCCTGTTGATTCCAATTCTTTTGTGATGGACAAATAAAGAATACATTTTGTGGAGCATAAAAGTTTTGAAGGAGAAAATGAGAAGTTGATTCTTTCTTTTCTTCATTCATATCTGCCTCAGCTTTTTACAATGCCATTGGCAAGGTGTGGTAAAAAAAACCCAAGATGAAACCTACAATAATATGGATAAAAATCCATTCTTTTTTTAAAATGGGCATTGCATGTGATTCCAAGTGGACATTTCCAGCAGATACCAAAATTCTAGACAAGCAAACAAAGTCTTCAGATGCACCTAGCATCCCATTGTCCCAAAGTGTATCCAGACAGATTCATGAAGGACTTTCTCACAAATACTGTATGGATTAGAAAACTGAAGCATTAAATTATGGTAGAAAAGAAGTTCTCCTTTCCATTAAGGATATGAAAACAAAGGTGCCCAGTAGGTTTGTATACATAATTGAAAAATTGATTGTTTCAAAGTCAGAAAGAAACATCAAAAATAAAATATGCATTTAATGGTCTGGTCCCCCAGACTTCAGAAAATCAATAGAAAAATGCAACCTGATCAACTTTAGCTATCTCCATTCCGAGGAATGCACATAAATCCTTAGCTAACAGAAAGTCTGACCGATACCTTGGTATTGGAAAAATGAGAAAATACCATCACGGGAGGAAATCATAAAGAAAATATTGGAATGTGCTGAAATGAGTAGACTGACATTTGAAATTAGAGAACAAGATGATAAACAATTTTATAAAATTTGGGATCTATTCTATCAATGGTTAGACAATAAAATATAGTAATGAAATATGTAGACTTTTAGAAAATACTAAATAAATAAAGATGTATTCTTTTCTTATTATATCTACAAAATGATTCTAGGATAGATCTGGGATGATAATCTGAATTGTCATAAAACAAATTAGGTAAAATATGATCATTTTGGAAAACATGAATAAATAAAAGTATAGTCAAATGATTGATTAATAATTATATTAATGTATTTAATATATTGATTGAAAATACGAGATTATATACAATGTAATTATAATTGAAGACTATGAAATGGAAGCACAAAACAGTTTGTAAACCAACCGGCACACTGTATGTACATATATGGAAGATGATTTGATGTTTTTAGGTTTTGTTTGTTTATGTTTGTTTTAAAAACCAATAAAAATTTATATATATAAAAAAATAAAAATAAAAAAATGATTAAAAAAAAAGAAACATCAAAAATAAAATATGCACTTAATGGTCTGGTCCCCCAGACTTCAGAAAATCAATAGAAAAATGCAACCTGATCAACTTTAGCTATCTCCATTCCAAGGAATGCATATAAATCCTTAGCTAACAGAAAGTCTGACTGATACCTTGGTATTGATATTCTGGGGTAATTGTGTGTGTGTGTGTGTGTGTGCTTGTGCTTTCAAGTCATTCTTTGGCTCCTGCTCACGGCCTGGACAAGTTTTTGCCAGTTTTCTCGGCAAAGTTTTATGAAAGTGGTTTGCTATTACTTCCATCCTGGGGCTGAAAGAGCGTGGATGGCTCAAAGTCACCAAGCTGGTTTATTCCCAAGATGGAACTAGAACTCACTGTCTCTCAGTTTCTAGCCTGGTAACTTAACCACTATGCCAAACTGGCTGCAGAAACTGATCTACCTATATTCCAAGAAACCTATCTCTTATATCTTGGATTATGGAACTAAAATTATGAATTTTAGTTCCTTATACACACACACACAAAACACACACACAGAGAGAGAGAAATGATTTTAATAAAGGAAAAAATCCACTGGCATTCTGCCACTTTCTATTTTCCTTTGTGTGGCAAAGATTAGCTTTTGATTGATTTCATTCCAAGTCTCTTGGCCAAGGAGGGACTTTTCTGTGTACATATTGGATATGCAAAATGACTTCCAGGGAAGGTTTGTTGTCACTTTTTGCAATCTAATAGAATAAGAGTTTTGGTGATTCGCCAAGAGGTTTGTGAAATCAGTGAGATAAACAGAGGAAGAGTTGTGCAGGCCTATGAACAATCCCAGAGGTGGTATTCAGCAGATTCTGACCAGTTCTGGAGAACTGGTAACAGAAATTTGGAGTAGTTCGGAGAACCGGCAAATCCCACCTCTGACTGGCCCCACCAACCCCATCTCTTCTCTGCCTCCCATTGAGTCCCAGCTGATCGGCTGGGTCTTCTTTGGTTGCCCTGCACAGGAGAATGGAGCTGGAAAGCAGGTTAGTGGGTTGGGGAGGGAGATTTTGCAGTATCCTTCCCCTGGAGTGGGTGGGAATGGGGATTTTACAGTATTCTTCCGCTGCCACTTCCACCAAGTCACGCCACGCCCATCAAGCCATGCCCACAAAACCAGTAGTAAAATTTTTTTGAATCCCACCACTGAACAACCTCCTTTTGGTGGGGGGGGGAGATGGCCAAGGGGCTATTAGTTGCACTCTTGGTCAATCTACGATAGGTGGAACTGTTTTCCAAGGCCACCTCAGCAGGGACATCTAAAGAGGAGGATCGAAAGTCAAGATGGCACTTTTGACTGCACGGAACCCCGTCCCCCTTTCCATGCCTGTGGTGGGACTCACGTAAAAAGAGGTGGAAGAAATCAGGAGCCAAGGCTGTTCAAATGAGTACAAGCACATTCAGGTCTCCTGGTGATTGGTCCAAAGTCACCTGGGTGGTTTTTAATGCTGGGACTAGAACTCACCATCTCCTGGTGATTAATCACCCAGGCAACGTTCTTATAGATGTTGAGACCCTGGAAAAAGTGCAGAGAAGAGCAATGAAGATGATTAGAGGACTGGGAAGTTTAAACATATGAAGAAGGGTTGCTGGAATTTTGGTATGTCTAATTTAATGAAAAGAAGGAAGGACTAGGGGAGACATGATAGCAGTCTTCCAATATCTGAGGGGCTCCATAGGGAAGAGGGAGCCAAGCTATTGTCCAAAGAACCCGAAGTCAGGACAAGAAGCAATGGATGGAAACTAATCAAGGAGAGAAGCAACCTAGAACTAAGGAGAAATTTCCAGACAATGAGAACAATTAACCAGTGGAACAATTTGCTTTCAGAAGTTGTGGGTGCTTCATCACTGGAAGTTTTTAAGAAGAGATTGGACAACCCTTTTGTCTGAAGTGGTGTAGGGTTTCCTACCTAGGCAAGGGGTTGGACTAGAAGACCTCCAAGGTCCCTTCCAGTTCTGTTATTCTGTTATTCAAGAATCTGAGCTACTGATGGTCAAGGAAAATTGGTGGTAGATAAGAGTCAATGGAATTCAAGGAGGGAGGGATGGATTTATCAGTTTGAAGTCCCTTCACGAAGATCTCCTTAGCGCATGAAAGGACTTCAAACTGATGCCATGCCTGGATCCTCCCTCAGGCTCAGACTGGTCAACTCCTGCAGGTGGGGCTTCACTCAGGTGGCCATCTTAGCAATAGCAATAGCACTTAGACTTATATACCACTTCACAGTGCTTTACAGCCCTCTCTAAGCAGCTTACAGAGTCAGCCTATTGCCCCCAACAATCTGGGTCCTCATTTTACCCACCTTGGAAAGGACGGAAGGCTGAGTCAATTTTGAGCCTGGTGACATTCGAACTGCTAAATTGCAGGCAGCCGTCAGGCAGTAGAAGTAGCCTGCAGTACTGTACTCTGACCACTGTGCCACCATGGCTCATCTTCTTCATCTTCCCAACATTTGATGTGCTTTTGAAACCACCCTGCTCTCTGCTCAGTTCAGATCAAGGTTCTTCTTCTCCCTGGTTCCCAGATTTCTCTGAGATTCCTGAGGGGCTCCCTCTGGTCCTCTTTGCTCAATTGTTTTAAATTGATAGAGATCAAAGCAGGACAGCCTCATTTGCACATCCCGACAGGGAAGAAGCACGTTTGTTGAGAACCGGGACACGGTGGCACCACCGTGACAAATTCATAGCATTACTCACAAAGTCCCCTATCAACCCGCCCAATCTTTTTTCCCTGGCGTGTCCCAATGGGCCAGTGAGGTGATCTTATTTAATTGTGAATTTTGTGATTTAAAGCTCATATCCTGCCCTTTCTCCCCGCCAGTGACAAAGCAACGACGCTTGGGTGAAGGGGAGGTTGAGGGCAAGATGCGTAGAAGAGAATTTTCGCTCCTTTGTTCGCTCCCTGAAAAACAAGAGGATTATAAAGACTTCAAAGATATTACAATTGATTATGACTAAATCAAGACAGGGAGAGAGAAAGAAAAACATATTCCTTTCTAGGCAAAACCGCTATTATTTGGGAAACTTGGTCCTTTTGCCTGCTGGGCTCTGATTCATCAGTTCTTTGTTTTGTGCATGGAAGGAAGAATGTTCAGGAGGGATAAAAATGCCCGGCCGTTGGAATCAAACTCCCATTGGAATCAATCTCCATCTCTTTTTTGGCCCATGAAGATGACTTCCTTTGACAAAAAATAAAAATAAATAAAGCTGCACCTCTATGACATTTACACAGCGCAGAATGTTGTGAGCAGAAAACCTCGGGGGACAATTCCACCAAATGTCTCCACAGGTGAGACAAATGTCTCCAGCTGATTTCCAAGGCTAGAATTCCCGAGAGGATGTGGTTTTTCATGGTTCAGAGTAGGCTTTTTAAAGAAATGATCTGTGCAGGGCAATATTCCACAGGGCCTTTCATTTCAATCCTCTTTCTGCCATTTTGTCACCTTTCCTTGGAGGAGCCTGTGACCACGGACATGCTGGCAAGCCTACAGAGAAACTGCCTGCATCACTGGGGGGGGGGGGTGGCGGTGGAAATGCACTCTTTTGTCATAAGAAGCAGTCGTAAGGAATATTTTGTCCTCCAACTCCACATAAAACATACCCCAATCAGCCACCCAGATGAAACCTAGCTTCCTAATAAACAATAGCTGGCCATTCACCCGAAGCCAAGCCGCACTACAAGCCCCCAATACAGGAAACACAATGTTGCCAGCAAATCAAGACAAAAAAATGCTACAAAACAGACAGAAGATATTAGAAACACAAATCAAGCAGAACACAGCAAACTCCAAGACCAATAAACACAGACCAAGACTCCCAACAAATCAGGATGAAGAAAAAACCATTCTGGCATAGCAGTAGGCTAGCACCAAATTTAAAACAGAAACGGCTGTGAAAGTCTGACTCACAGACGAACACAATACAGAAGCCTGATGATGGCAGATGAGATTCTGCCAAAACGTTGCTACAACTTTAAAAGCACAACTATAATGACGTGGGAAAATATCCGAACAAAGCTGAATACTATATATATATATAATGGCTCAGTGGCTAAGATGCTGAGCTTGTCGATCAGAAAGGTCAGCAGTTCAGTGGTTCAAATCCCTAGCGCCACGTAACACAGTGAGCTCCCGTTACTTGTCCCAGCTTCTGCCAACCTAGCAGTTTGAAAGCCTGTAAAAATGCAAGTAGAAAAATAGGGACTACTTTGGTGGGAAGGGAACAGCGCTCAGTGTGCCTTCGAAGGCATTTAGTCCTGCCTGCCACAGGACCACGGAGACGTCTTCGGACAGTGCTGGCTCTTCGGCTTTGAAACAGAGATGAACACCGCCCCCTAGAGCCAGAAACGACTAGCACGGAAGACCTTTAGTCTTCGACTTACATCAGTTTGCTTAGTGACCATTTGAAGTTGCAACAGCATTGAAAGAAAGTGAATTATGACTATTTTTCACACGTACGACCATTGCAGCATTCCCACAGTCATGTGGTTTACATTCGATTGCTTGACAACTGACTCACATTTATGATGGTTGCAGTGTCCCTGGGGTCATGCGACATCCCTTTTGGGATCTTCGGACAAGCAAAATCAACGGGGAATCCAGATTCACTTAGCAACCATGTTAGTCATTTAACAACGGTAGTGCTTCACTTTACAAATGTCGTAAAATGGGGCAAAACTATAAATTTCTCACTTATTCCTCACCTCCCCATTATTATTTTATTTTTAAAAAAAGGTGAAGACCACTTCATCTCTTTCCCAGTTCTCTGGCAATTCCCTGCTTTCCAAGATCTTTGAAAGATATAGGTCAGTTGTTCTGAGATTACGTCTTTTCCTTTTAAAACATTATTTTAAAACCCATATTAACATTCCTTCAGGTTTCGCATCTTCCACCTTAAATATAGTGTAAAGCCTGCCAGTTTTGCCAACTCTGGTTAGAGCAGCGGGTTCAGGGGTCCCTGTGGCTGCCTGTTGCCCACCACTGCAGTATAGACTTATAACTTACAAAGGTGGGTGTGGCCATGGTGGGTGTGGCCTAGTTGGCCTCCTGAACCATGATGGAGGGGTGTTTTAGCCCTCCCCGGACTCCGGAGGCTTTCCTTGAGCCTCTGGGAGGGCAAAAATGGCCTCCCCGGGCTCCGTAGACTCTCTGGAAGCCACAAATGGGCCCATTTCTGGCCTTCCTGAACTTCTGGGATCGGGAGGCCTGTTTTTCACCCTCCCTGATCCTCCATGCACACCCTGCACTTACCTGCATCCAAAAAGGGCCACGTGGGGACTCCTGGGAGGGGTGGGGCCAGCCAGGAGTGGGATTTGGGGGTTCTCTGAACTGCACAGAATCTTAGCTAGGGGACCCTCCTGAACCCCTCTGAACCCCCAGCAGCCCAGCCCCGGTCATAAGAATAGTGCCCAAGCAGAGATAGGTAGCCAAGGAGGAATCATAAAACCCTGTGACAGTTCATAATGATCTCCAGAAGGATAGCTGTGTTATTTTCCTACAGTCCAAACAAGTCAAACTGCCATGGCAGATTAAATACCCTTAAATTTATTGTGTCCATGAAAAGCTAGTGTCACCATAAATCTGTTCTATTTGTACACATAGGACAACTTGTTGGTTTTTCCAGCGGGATGGAGAAGTCTGCAATTTCCAGTCGGTGCCTGAACTTTCTCTGGGGGCTATTTTGCAGGCAGATGAAGAGGGCCGATTTAAATTCCTAGGGGGGGATTTCCACCAACTGGCATGTTGAGTGCACACACGGACACACAAAATGCAGAAAGGAAGACATGAGTCAAAGAGGGAGAGGATGGTGGTTTTGCAGACGGGTCTGTAAGCAAAGGCACACTTACTTCCATCAATTGGAGCATTCCAGACTGGCTGTAAGCTCTGTCTCTTTCACGAATGAAGGTGAATATACGTGTCCCGGGATAATGTTTGCAGGATACAATCTGGGTTAGTCAATGGGGTTTTGTCTTCTGTTAGCTTTTGGACTCGAGCTGGAACCCATCCTCGGGGAACTTCTCTCTAGCAGAGTTTGTGCTTTGAGCTATTCTTTGTGTGGCGTTTATATGGTGCCTGTTGGCTTTTTAGTTGTTGATTAGGGTGTTGATGTCTGGCTATTAAGTCATTGGCTGTTGTTTCCTTGCGCTGCCAAGCCCTTGCCTTCTAAGCACATGAGAAGCTGGTGGTAAATCAACACTCCTGTTGACTGACAAGGGCCCTGTTTCCCAGGCTACAATCACTCCCCTGCCTGTTCTTGTATCCGCTAGTCCAACAATCTATTTTCTTACCTGCTACTTTTAAAGGCAGGCCAAGGAAACCATCAAATGCTCACTGCTTCAGCATATTTTTTTATTGATCAATAAGAACTGGACCTCAGATCTACAGGCAGATCCAAAAACTGCACTCTGGACCTTCAGCATAATGATAATCATTCATTATATTGAGTCAAGCAGCAGTATGAAATGAGATGGCCACCCACCGCGTCATCTCTTGACATCTCTTGATGTTCACCACTTTGACATGGTGAACATCAAGAGATGTCAAGAGATGACGCGGTGGGTGGCCATCTCATTTCATATTGCTGCTTGACTCAATATAATGAATGATTGTAATTATGCTGAAGGTCCAGAGTGCATTTGATTGACAGAGGAAGAAAGGAAGAAAGCTCCCTTGATGTTCAAATAAGTAGGCTGTCAAATTCATTAAAACTGTTTATACTTATTTAGTGGATGTTTTTATGGTTGTTGTTGTTTTGTCTTTTAAATTGTTTTAGAATTTTAGAATTGTAAGCTGCCCAGAGTGACTTGCTTGAGTTGGGTGGCTGTAGAAACCGAACAGACAAACCAGTAAACTTGGTGGCATCTAAGATAAATGCACGTCCATTTTGTGAAGTTGGTCAGTGGCAAATTAGCAGAACATCCCCCAAATGTCTAACAGGTAGAAAACCCACCTCAGCCATATCTTAAAAGTAGAGACAAATCATCATGTTCTCTGGACTCGCCTTTCTTCTTGCAGAAGTTTGATCACCAAGCTTGGCAACATAAGTGAACGGGGAAGACCAGCCCACTTTGAGATGGGGGCTCGTTTCTTCCTTGATTGCTGTTGGAGTGAGGAAGAGAAAAACACCCCTACCCATCCTTTCTGATCAGGGTTATATTTGGCCTTTACGTAGCAAGATGCAGTCGAAAGTGGTCTAGATGGGCTGAAGTATCTTAGAGAAGAAGGAGAGAGATGGAAGAGAGAGAGGGGGAGAGGGGAGAGAGAAAGAGAGAGAGAGAGGGAGAGGGGGGAGGGAGGGAGAGAGAAAGAAAGGGGAGGGGAGGAAGGGGGAGAGGGGGACAGAGGGAGGGGAGAGCGAGAAAGAGAGGGAGACAGAGGGGGAGAAAGAGGGAGGGAGGGAGAGGGGAGGAGGAGGGAGAGAGAAAGAAAGAGGGGAGAGGGGGAGGGAGGGGAGAGGGCAGAGAGAGAAAGAGAGGGAGACAGAGGGGGAGAGAAAGGGAGGAAGGAGAGGGGGAGGGGGGGAGGAGAAAGAGAGGGAGGGAGGGGGAGAGGGAGGAGGGAGGGGAGGGAGGGAGGAGGAAGGAGAGAGGGAGAGAGAGAGAAAGAGAGGGAGGAGGGGGAGAGGGGGAGGGGGAGAGAGGAGGGGAGGGGAGAGAGAGAGAGGAGAGAGAGGGAGGGGGAGGAGGAGAGGGAGGAGGAGGAGGAGAGAGGGAGAGAGAGAAAGAGAGGGAGGGAGGGGAGAGGGGGGAGGAGGAGGAGGAGGGGGAGGGGAAGGGAGAGGGGGAGGAGAGAGAGAAAGAGGGGGAGGGAGGGGAGAGGGGAGAGAGGAGAGAGGGAGACAGAGGGGGAGAGAAAGGGAGGAGGGAGGGGGAGAGGGGGAGGGGGAGGGGAGAGAGAGGAGAGAGAGAGAAAGAGAGGGGAGGGAGGAAGGAGAGGGGAGAGGGGAGGAGGAGGAGGGGAGAGAGGGAGAGAGAAAGAGAGGGGGAGGAGGGGGAGAGGGGGGAGAGAGAGAGAGAGGGAGACAGAGGGGGAGAGAAAGGGAGGAAGGAGAGGGGGAGAGGGGAGGGGAGGAGAGGGAGAGAGGGAGGGAGGAGAGGGGAGAGGGGAGGGAGGGGAGAGAGAGGAGAGAGGAAAGAGAGGGGAGGAGAGGGGGAGAAAGAGGGAGGGAGGGGAGAGGGAGAGGAGGAGGAGGGAGAGAGAGGGGAGGGGAGGGGGAGGGAGGGAGAGGGGAGAGAGAAAGAGAGGGAGACAGAGGGGGAGAGAAGGGAGGAAGGAGAGGGGGAGAGGGGAGGGAGAGAGAAAGAGGGAGGGAGGGGGAGAGAGGAGGGAGGGGAGGGAGGAGGAGGAGAGGGAGAGGAGAGAGAGAGGAGAAGAGGGGGGAGGGAGGGAGGGGAGGGAGGAGGGGAGAGGGGAGAGAGGGAGAGAGAGAAAGAGAGGGGAGGGGGGGGAGAGGGGAGGGAGGGAGGAGGAAGGGAGAGAGGGAGAGAGAAAAGAGGGGAGGGAGGGGAGAGAGAGAGAGGGAGACAGAGGGGGAGAAAGGGAGAGGAAGGAGAGGGGAGGGAGGAGAGAGAAAGAGAGGGGGGAGAGGGGAGAGAGGGAGGGAGGGGGAGGGAGGGAGGAGGAAGGAGAGAGAGGGAGAGAGAGAAAAGAGAGGGGAGGGAGGGAGGGAGGGGAGGGAGGGGGAGGAGGGAGAGAGGGAGGGAGAGAGGGGAGAGGGAGGGAGGAAGGGGAGAGGGGGAGAGGAGGGAGGAAGGGGAGAGGAGAGAGAGAAAAGAGGGGAGGGAGGGGAGAGGGGGAGAGAGAGAAAGAGAGGGAGACAGAGGGGGAGAGAAAGGGAGGAAGGAGAGGGAGGGGAGGGAGAGAGAAAGAGAGGGGAGGAGGGGAGAGAGGGAGGGAGGGGGAGGGAGGGAGGAGGAGGGAGAGAGGGGAGAGAGAAGGGAGAGGGGAGGAGAGGAGGGAGAGGGGGAGGAGGGGGGAGGGAGAGAGGGGAGAGAGAGAAAGAGGGGAGGGAGGGGAGAGGGAGAGGAGGGAGGAGGAGAGAGAGGGAGAGAGAGAAAGGGAGGGGAGGGAGGGGGGGAGAGGGGGAGGGGGGAGGAGGAAGGGAAGAGAGGGGAGAGAGGGAGGAGAGAAAGGGAGGAGGGAGGGGGAGAGGGGAGGGGAGGAGGAAGGAGAGAGGGAGAGAGAGAAAAGAGAGGGGAGGGAGGGGGGAGAGGGGGAGGGAGGGAGGAGGAGGGAGAGAGGGAGAGAGAGAAAAGAGAGGGGAGGAGGGGGGAGGGGGAGGGAGGGAGGAGGGAGGGAGAGAGGGAGAGAGAGGAGGGGGGAGGGAGGGGGGAGGGGGAGAGAGAGAAGAGAGGGAGACAGAGGGGGAGAGAAAGGGAGGAAGGAGAGGGGGAGAGGGGGAGGGGGAGGGGAGAGGGAGGAGAGAGAAAAGAGAGGGGGAGGGAGGGGGAGAGGGGGAGAGAGAGAAAGAGAGGGAGACAGAGGGGGGAGAGAAAGGGAGGAAGGAGAGGGGGAGAGAGGGGAGGGGGGAGGGAGAGAGGGAGGGAGAGAGAGAAAGAGAGGGGGAGAGAGAGAGAGGGAGGGGGAGGGGAAGGGGACGGGGAGATAGATTCTTTGCTGCTTAAATATGGTGCACATTTTCTCATCCAATTCCCTTCGTGGCCCTTAGTGAACAACAGCAGCAACTGGCATGACAAAACTGTCATGGCACAAAGCCTCCGTGTGAGCATTTAAGATAAAATTCAAAATGAAGGTCAGCTGGCTTTTTTCACGGGCTCCTTTGATGCCCTTGTCTTTGCAAGAAGGGTTGGTCTCCCGAAAGCTCTCCTCCTCCCCATCCTTTATCACCATCGGAGGCTGCTCTGAAGGGGAATCCTCAATATCCTTCAGACAACGAGTGACTCTTTTCTCAAGATCCAAGTCGGGAGTCATACAGATGCAAAATAACCCTGAATGGGGAAAAGTAAAGAAGTTACGCTTCACGCTTCGGTTCTGCCATTTTTATTTTTATTTTAATAGCCGAAGTGGATGCAGCCAAGTATAATTGCAAAGGCGGAAGAAGTCAATGAATGAAACCTCAGCGGGTTGAGAACAAGAGTGGGTGGAAGATTGTGAAGGAGGCAATAATAATAATAAAAAAAAAAATCAGTGGACCAGCCAGGAGGAGGCTTTCTCAAGATCCAGCTGGTCTGAGTCAAGACGCAGCTGTTTGCTCAGATCAGCGAATGCCCACTTCTGTCATTTTGTAAAGGGAATTCATAGATAAATGATGCTTCTGGATGCTGGAGGCCTTCCCTGGGATGTCAAGACAGAACGTAATCTGTTGGAGAGCTCAAGCCCTGATCATGGGAAGTGTCTCAGAAAATCTCACCAGCAAAGGGATGAATCAGAGCATCGTAGGGCTGGATGCAATCCCCTGTTTGAGCAGGAGGTAGCTATGGCTATAGCACTTAGACTTATATGCCGCTTCATAGTGCTTTACAGCCTTCTCTAAGTGGTATACAAGTCTAAGTGCTATTGCTATTTTTGGTAGGCAGAGAGTCAGCCTCTTGCCCACAACAATCTGCGTCCTCCTTTTACCCATCTCGGAAGGAGGGAAAGGCTGAGTCAACTTTGAGCAGGTCAGGATCGAACTGTTGGCAGTGGGCAGAGTCAGCCTGCAATACTGGATGGATGGATGGATGGATGGATGGATGGATGGATGGATGGGAGGGAGAAAGAAAGGAAGGAAGGAAGGGAGGGAGGGAGGGAGGGAGGGAGGAAGGAAGGAGGGCAATAGCAATGGTACTTAGACTTATATACCGCTTCACAGTGCTTTATAGCCCTCTGTAAGTGATTTGCAGAGTCAGCCTCTTGCCCCCAGCAATCTGAGTCCTCCTTTTACCCACCTTGGAAGGAGGGAAGGACGAGTCAACCTTGAGCCTGGTGGGATTTGAACTGCCAAATTGCAGGCAGCTGGTAGTTAGCAGAAGTGGCCTGCAGTAGAGCACACTAACCACTGTGCCACCGAGATCCTATATCATCCTGGACAAATGGTTGTCCAGACTCTTCTTAAAAGCCTCCAGTGATGGAGAACCAGGGGTGGGATTCTACCAGTTCACACCTATTCGCTAGAACTGGTTGTTAACATTCTAAGCAGTTCGGAGAACCGGTTGTTAGAAGAAATTACTGGCCTAATCCTGTAAGGAAGGCAGGAAGGAAACATTCTGGTGTTGCTTACAGAAACTGCCTCTCCGTTAACCATTATTACATTCTTGGCAGGACTAGACTTCCTGTCTCAGGAACTTCTCTGGAGTTTTTTCCCCCTCCTTTTCCTGGTACTTTGCTTGTGTGGAGTGACCATTCAAAATTACAATGACACTGAAAAAAGTGACTTATGACCATTTTTCACACTTACGACTGTTGCAGCATCCCCACAATCACGAGAGACCAGGCGAGGAGATGCGTGCCTCGATGTGAGTGATATTGAGTTGGCCACACCCAGCCAGTCACATGACCACCACACCACGCCCACCAACTAAGCCACACCCATAGAACCAGTTGTTAAAAAATTTGAATCCCATCCCGGTGGAGAACCCACAACCCCAGGAGGCAAGCTGTTCCATTGATGAATTGTTCTTAATTGTCAGGAAATTGCTCCTTAGCTAGTATTTAACTCTGCAGCCTCTGAAGATTCAACAGACCATTTCCATTTCCTATAACAGGGGTCTCCAAACTTGGAAATTTTAAGACTTGTGGACTTCCAAAGCTTCCAAAATATGCTAAGCTTGCAGGGAGCTGAAGGCCACAAGTTGCCAAGCTTGGAGACACCTGCCCTACAACGTACTCATTTGAGAATGGCCATAGGTGGTAGAGAGACCAGAGTTTTAGCCTGATTGATTCTGTACGATTGCGATGATGGAAAAGATGTACTACTAGAGTATGTGTGCTAGTAGGATTATGTGGATAAATCAAACCAATTGAGACCTTGTCCTCAAGCTTGCAATCGATGAGCCAAGCTGGACATGATATTCTTGTTCTGTGTCTCTTTCTCCAGACAGCTTGTTTTTAAAGAAATGAAAAGCAGCTTCAAGCCACAGTGTAACCAGAAAAAACATTTGGGGGAGGGAACAGAGTGATTGCTTGACTCCTAGATCAAATCAGCCCCTTTGCTCCTCTTCCCTTCAGCCTCACTGCTATATATATATATATATATATATATATATTTATATATTTATATATATATATTATATATATATATATATATATATATATATATATTATATTATATTATATTATATTATATTATTATATTATATTATATTATATTATATTATATTATATTATATTATATTATATTATATTATATTATATTATATTATATTATATTATATTATATTATATTATATTATATTATATTATATTATATTATATTATATTATATTATATTATATTATATTATATTATATTATATTATATTATATTATATTATATTATATTATATTATTATATATTTTACACACACACACACACACAAAATAGCACTCACGCCATCATCACAAAATCTCCAGAACCATAAAGTTTGATATCAACCGTAAACTTGATATTTGGCAAATATGTTCCTCTTGGCTTCTAGGTGCTCACTAAGAAAGGATTTTTCGAAATGACCATCACAGCATTAGTATTTCCTCTATTATTATTATTAACACGCTCTGATGCTAAGGAGTTCTACTCCCCCTCTCCACCTGAAAAAAATCTCTTCCAAATGCAAAACACAGGCAGAGGAGAGGAGTTTCAGTTTTCACAGCAGCAGCCAGCTTTAGTACAGAACAGTTGAGCTAAGCCACGCCCAGGCTCCTTGCTGTCTTCTTCTTGCTCACACAGCAAATATTGTTTCAGTTTCCAAACAACCCTCAACTCTCTCACACACTGACGTGACCCTAGTCAGATGAATACTGATGGATGCTGGTAGGCAGAGGCAGAATTTTTTCCCCTTATTTTCCTCCCCAAAAATTAAGTCTGGCCACATAGTTTTGTAGTGAAGCATGGGTATTGAGCTAGTTAAACTTTTTTTAAAAAATCACCAGGGAAAAAAGATGTGCAACTGAAGCCATTTCAGTTCACACTCCATTTAAACCTAACCTGGTTACTGAAGAAACCCATTTTCTTGGCTTGCACAATGCACCAAACCATAAACTCATATATGAGCTGGCTTTATCCCTGATGCCACAAACCCTAATTGATACTAACCAGGTTTAGCATGTTGGGTGCAAGCAACCACTGCATCCTTAGTTAACCTGTTTGAAGAAAGCCATGCCTTTGTCATTTGAAATCAGAAACCAAACTGCATTCACTGATTATGCTAGAGGTTCATGTAGTTTCTTTTCAGTAATGATTAAATGTATTGTATGAAGCCACCCATTATGGTTTAAAGATGAATGGAGGTGATTTTTTCCCCAGACAAGAGCTGCTCCCTTTTGAAAAGTATTTACAGGTATTTGAAGCAACATATCTAGTGAAGTGGTGATGTCAAAAGGGACAGAGAGAAATATTGGAGAAACTCTGGAAAAGAAAGAAATGGTGAACGTTAAAAGATTGAAAATAGATGTATTTGGATATATTACCCTGCCATGTTTCAGAATGTAGTTCGAACTGGGTCAGTCATTGCTAATGCAATTATAATTAAACAAATCATGTTTTAAGATGACAGATGAACAAATCTACCAGTGATTATTGGCTTATGGGAAAAGATGAATATCATTTTGACAAATCCACAAAAAAAAAGAGATAAATCTGGTATTTGGCACACTTTTTTCCCCCAGACCTTTGTTAGATGATCTCTTTTAATCACATTAAGAGTTAATTCCACCATTTCAAATTCTGAAATTTTCATGTTTAATTCTGTACCAAAAACATGAGAAAAAGCTTCCTTCGTAACACAGGATTCTTCTTCTTTGCCAGTTATGGTTCCATTGCAGGATCTATCTCAAATGTGCCTTGAAAAACAGCATGTGCATTAACCTTCCTGCCACAAAGTTATCCCCAGGTAATTGTAGGGTGAATGAATAATGTTTGCCTGAAGGAGGGATATAGGGGACTCCACAGTAATTTAATTAGATTTTCCCACAGCATAACCCAAGGAGCTCAAATAAGCACTTTCCTGAATCCTTGTAAATTATTCACACTTGCCACTAAATTAAGTGTATGTCATCACAGTTTGTCAATAAACCTATTCTATTCTATTCTATTCCATTTGATTCCTTATTCTATTCTATTCTATTCTATTCTATTCTATTCTATTCCATTCCATTCCATTCCATTCCTTATTCTATTCTATTCCATTCTACGCTACTCTACTCTACTCTACTCTACTCTACTCTACTCTACTCTACCCTACTCTACTCCATTCCATATTCTATTCTATTCTATTCTATTCTATTCTATTCTATTCTATTCTATTCTATTCCATTCCATTCCATTCCATTCCATTCCATTCCATTCCTTATTCTATTCTATTCTACTCTACTCTACTCTACTCCATTCCATATTCTATTCTATTCTATTCTATTCTATTCTATTCTATTCTATTCTATTCTATTCTATTCTATTCTATTCTATTCTATTCTACCCTACTCTACTCCATTCCATATTCTATTCTATTCTGTTCTGTTCTGTTCTGTTCTACTCTACTCTACTCTACTCTACTTTACTTTACTGTACTCTACTCTACTCTACACTAAACTGGTAGATGAAGATGGGTAGTAGCCCTTCAAGTTTAGGCCAGTTGGGAAACAGACCCCACAGATCTGACTAGAACTGTAACTTCTTGATATAACATAACATGGCTACAAGAACAATCCTGAAATATGGACTGAGTTTTTCATTCACTGTTTTTGGTTTTCCAAATATTTATATCCAGCGTTAAAATACAAAATAAAGGAAATAAATAGGAGAAACAAACTAACAACCATCAAGTGCAACAATAGAAATGTGTATACACAAACACACAAAAATAACAAATGTATCATTCACACTGACATTAAACCTAGAAAGTCCACCCTGGTTGAATGCTGAAAAATATACTAAAAATAACTGATACATTTTCCTGCCCTTACATCACAGGTCCACAAGTAATAATAAACTTTCCCATCTATATTTAATTTTAAAAAATGCTACATTACATAAAAAGATGCCCCTAATGTGGCAACCTAGTTGTCTATCAATCAAATAGATCCAGCATCAAAAAGCAGTCAATAGGTAACCCCAAAAGTAAAACTAATGTTTAAAGCTCCAGTTAACCATCTGTTACTGTATTTAATATGCAGAAAGCCCACAAGCCATTCACTCTGATACTTTTGTGAATTAGGAAAGAAGCTATCTGAACTTCCCTCTCAAGAATTCACTGTTGCCTGGATTTGTCTTTGTGTTACTGTCACTAATTGTGCCTGGTTTCTCCAAGATCACCTCCTAGAGCGGGGGTCTCCAACCTTGGCAATTTTAAGACTTGTGGGTTTCAACTTCAGCTTTGCTGGCTGAGGAACTCTGGGAGTTGAAGTCCACAAGACTTAAAGTTGCCAAGGTTGGAGAGCCTTGGCCTAGAACGTCCATTACATCCCTTCCATTGCTGGCTGAGGAACTCTGGGAGTTGAAGTCCACAAGACTTAAAGTTGCCAAGGTTGGAGAGCCCTGGCCTAGAAGGTCCATTACATCCCTTCCATTGCTGGCTGAGGAATTCTGGGAGTTGAAGTCCACAAGACTTAAAGTTGCCAAGGTTGGAGACCCCTGGCCTAGAGTCTGTACAAAAGCTTTTCCTCCAGTTCTGAGCTAGTGCTCCTTAGTGCAGTGGTGTCAAACTCAATTTCATTGAGGGCTGCACCAGGGTTGTGTTTGACCTTGGGGCACTGGGGTGGGCATGGCCAGCATGTTGTCACTCATCTCAGGGGGTGCCTGTGGTGGCTTGAGTGCCCTGCCAGAGAAAATGGGCTCCTGAGCTCCATTTTTTGGCTGCAACAGCCTCCTGCAATGGTCTGTCAATGAAAATGTAACTCCAGGGGCCCCTCACAAACTTCGATTTCACTGGCAGAGGCACCGTGGGCTGGTCCTTCACTGTTTACAGGCCAGCCCTGTAGGGCAGATCTAAACACCCTGTGGGCTGGATCCAGTCCCCGGGTCTTGAGTTTGACACCCTTGCCTTAGTGCAAAGGTCTTCAAACTTGGCAAGTTTAAGACTTGTGGACTTCAACTCCCAGAATTCCTGAGCTAACATGACTGGAGGAGGAATTCTGGGAGCTGAAGTCCACAAGTCTTAAAGCTGCCATGTTTGAAGAACCCTGCCTTAGACTTCTGACAACAGCCAACCAAACATGGCAGCTTTAAGACTTGTGGACTTCAACTCCCAGAATTCCTGAGCTAACATGACTGGAGGAGGAATTCTGGGAATTAAAGTCCACACAGTCTTAAAGCTGTCAAGTTTGAAGACGGCTGCTTTAGTGCATTGAACAAGGATCAGGATCCTGTGAATGGTTCAGCCTTAATGTTAGTCATTGGACGATGTGATATTGGGAGATCCAGAAACCAAGTTTGCTAGTTTGGGTTACTTGAGCTTTATTTGGAAGGAAGGTAGCAATCACAAAATTGCCTGCCTTAATGCCCTTCCTTAAGCATTAAGAGAACAACTTGTTTTTTTCTTCTTTTTATCATTATCACATTTTATTAAGTTATAAGGTCTTGTAAAATACAAAATACAAAAGTAAATAAGGGGACAATGAAGTGGAAAGGGAGAAGAAAAGTGAGGAAGGATAGGGAAAGAAAAAGAAAAGTTACCATTGATTTCTGATTCTGTTACAGTAGAATAAGCCTTTTGCTTTTCCATAATTGTATGAACAAGTCATTTCTATAAAGATCTATCCATCTAATCTGTAAAACCCCAAATCAAAGTTTCATTCTTTTCCACATCAAGCATGCAGTTCAGAAGCGGTTTCCATGTGGAAACAAAAGTACTTACCGGTATGTCCTTTTCTTTGATCAAGGTAATCCGTTTTGCCATTTCAGCCAACTCCATCAACTTCTGCAACCATTCTTCCACAGTAAGAATGGAAGCGTCCTTCCATTTTTGCATGTACAATAGTCTTGCTGCTGTAGACATATATAGTAGCAAAGTTCCAATTTTTTTTTCCTCCCGTTCTTTTTCCATTAGACCCAATAGGAAAAGTTCTGGTTTCATGTTTATCTCCATTTTAAGAGCAGCCTAACAAATATTTCAGGACCTTGGAGAGAGATCAAAGAAGCAGGAGATGATCCAAAAGACATTTGCCTGAAACAATGCTTGCACTACTATGAATTTGAATCCTCCTTTTTTAAATTTAAAAATTACTCTACTAGTAAACTCAGATAATGTACATTTCCAATCAAGAAAGCAAACAAAGGAAAGTATTGGTCCTTTAAATTGTATTTAAATTGGACGATGAGATTCCCCAGCAAAAGCCATTCGTGTTCAGGTGGCATCTAGCTTGTGACCCACAATCAGATCTCTGTCATTTTGGGATACAGAAAGTGAGGGTTACACTGTTGTGTTGCAATGCCTTTATATTTGTGTTGTGATGTGCTTTATTAATCTTTTATCTTTTTCAAGCATGCCTAACCCATCAGTTTGGTCTTTTAAATTCATGGGAGACTGTTTTCGAATCAGGAAAGGGTTCAACAAAGTTCACAGCAGTGAAGATGCTGAAAGAAAAATGTTACGCAGGTTCAAACCTCTTTTTCCATTCCTTATACAACTTTTGTGCATCTTGGTGCGTTATCCCACCTCATACAGGTTTGATGAGAAAATGGATAGAGATGCCTGCGGATGGTGGTTTTGAACGATAAACCTTACAGTAACATTCATTGCACTCGGTCATTTAAGTGAAGCAAACATTGAATAAAGAAAAGTCCGCGAATTAGGCCTAGTTATATCTAAGGTATTAATCAGTGAAAGGGTGAAGTAGGCTGACTTTAAGATTGGTGTATATCAGAGGTGGTATTCAGCAGGTTCTGACCAGTTCGGCGTGCATAAGCGCACCAATCATGCCTACCGTCCCTGTCCTATTGTTCCTTTTTATTTTTCTTATAAGTATCTATCTCATGTATTCAAAACTATGTTTATTCTTACACCTGTATCTTGTAAGTGATTGACAAATCAAATAAATACTAAAAAAAACCAACAACAACTAAATACTAACCAGTAGCAGAAATTTTGAGTAGTTTGGAGAACCGGCCAATCCCATCTCTGACTGGCCCCATCTCTTCTCTGCCTCCCATTGAGTCCCAGCTGATCGGCTGGGTCTCCTTTTGTTGCCCTGCACAGGAGAACAGAGCTGGAAAGAAGGTTAGTGGGGTGGGGATTTTGCAGTCTCCTTCCCATGCCACGCCCACCAAGCCACACCCACAGAACCGGTAGTAAGCATTTTTGAATCCCACCACTGGTGTATATAGGTAGTGTCAGCTGGTGCTCCATTCAAAATCCAAGAAAGAAATACTTAGACTCCTTTAATCAGAGAAAATATATCTTTTACTGGAAATCAAGTGGTAGCAACAAAAGAATTCTGAAGCTGAGAAAATAGGTGCGTAAATCACATGTACAAAGTAATGGCAACGTTCCCACCCCCAATAGTTCAATTGGCTCATCCAATTAAAAGTTGTGTATATCATCATGTGGGCATCTCCAGGTGGTGATGAGGCTTCTGTCCGTTGACCTTGACATAGTTTGATAAAGGGTTGCAGCTGCGTATAGTATAGCATAGGATAGAAACCTAAGCAAGAATGTAACCCCCCAGTTTATACAGTTCTGGTTTGTAACACCTCCAGCTCACTTCCCATAACCATGTCCCCCCTCCCCCCCGTTACTTATGACAGCCGAAAGATGCAAAGCAAAGGGAGAAAATCTTGAAGGCTGACAGATAGCCCTTGACTTACAACCAAAACTGAGCCCAATTCTGTGGCTAAGCAAGGTAGCTAAGTGAATTTTGTCCCATGTTATGATTTTTCTTATCACAGTTGTTTAGTGAATCACTGCAGTTGTTCAGTTAGTAACACAGCTGTTACGTGAATTTGGTTTTCCCCATGGACTTTGCTTGTCAGAGGTCGCAAAAGGGGATCCCATGACCCCAAGGGGACACTGCAACTGTCATAAATATCAGCCAATTGCCAAGCATCGTGACCAGTTGCAGTTGCTGTCGATTTCACTTTTTTCAACGCTGTTGTAACTTCGGACAGTCCCTAAAGGAACAGTTGTAACTTGAGGACTTTCTGTAGGCTGGGTTGCAAATTTTACATTATGTTTGGATTAATTTTATTTCAATCTCATTTATCTTGTCTTTTATTTTGTGAGCTGTCGAAAGTCAGTTGGAACTGGGCAGTGTAAAAATTGAAGAAGGAATTAAATAACTTTTTTTTTTTCTATCATCACTGATTAAATCATGCACCTGGGCCTAAATCAGAATCCGTTCTTGATCTCTGTGAAAAAGCCAAATGCTACCTCTGAAAAAGTAACTCCTTTTCTGTAAAATCTTTTTGAATGGCTTGCAGTAGGTCTGTGCCAATATTTAGCTCTCTGCTCCCAAGTTCCAACAGGTTCATGGGAGAAAGTAAGAAAAGCTAGAATCAATGGAACACATTATTCTGAGGAAATAATATCTTAGAAGCCTCAATGGGAGCTTCTTGCAGTCTCACAAAATCTTGCAGACAACTCCCAGACACAGCCTTAATCAAGACCACATTTTAATTTTGAATGTCAAAGAGGAAGGGGGAGGACATTATTAAATCTATGCCTGGAGGTAATCATATTAACTGTATTTAATTTTAATTCAATTTAAATGTCAACAAAATGAAATGGAACTTGGCTTCTGTTCCAGATCTTCCCACCATTTTTTTTCCCTAGGAGGCCCTTGGCACGCCATTGAAAAGTTAAATGAGGTTGTGCCACTTGCCTAGAAAAAGTTGCACACCCCTGGACTACATTGTTTACATTTTAAGAATTGTAATGCGCACACAGAAATGGATGTCAGCTCTGAAGCAAACCTGGCTGAAGCCATCTTTTGGTGCCTCAGAGTTGCCACAAACTCCGAAGGGGAGGGGGAAGTAGATAGACTGGCTAACAGTCAAAACAAAAAGTTTTTTTTGTGGGGACCAAGGTCATCCCACCAGGTGGCAGTTGAAGGAGGAGAGGGAGCCTTCCAGCTACTTTCATTGGACAGTGTGACAGGTGACATCTGGGATGGGAAATATTTGCTCTTTTAATAAGGCTAAAACCATGGGAACTTTTAGAGTTGGTTTTCACTAGCCGTGCTGATAATTGATGTATCCAATAAACATGTTCTTTGAGGAATGTACCTGCCTCAGAGTTCTGCTTTGGGAAAATGTGTTACTCAGAACACTGACAATGGTTGTGGCTATGTCTTCACATAAAGATGTTGTCTATATTTCATGGAGAGAGAAAAAAAAATGACCTAGGGAATTGCCCTGAGCTTTGAAGGAGGTGGAAACGAGGGCTTGCTCTCCCTCTTCGAGTTAGCTTTGTGTGAACTATACAGAAGGTTATTTCTGATCTATTGATTTCTGAGGCAACAGCTGAGCAGTCATGCGATGAAAACTCCATTGCTGGTGCCAACAGCATCCTAGTGCCAAGATAATAAGGAAGAAGCAATCAAAAGGTTCCACATGAACCACAGTATTGGAAAAGATAAGAACAACATTCAGTTGCATTAACATGGTCAAAGGAGAGGATTACATATCTGCTACTTTTTTCCTTATCAGATCAATGTTGGGAAACAACCAACAACGTTGACCATTTTTAACCCTTGTCTATGTGTAGACAGGACAAAATGATCTGCATTGTTTCTCAACCTTGACCATTTTAAGATGAGTGGACTTCAATTCCCAGCATTCCAGCAGTGGGATTCAAATTTTTTTTTTACTACCGGTTCTGTGGGCATGGCTTGGTGGGCATGGCAGGGAAGGTTACTGTAAAATCTCTAGTCAGAGGTGGTATTTGCCAGTTCTGCGAAATATTCAAAATTTCCGCTACCGGTTTTCCAGAACTGGTCAGAACCTGCTGAATACCACCTCTGCCGCATTCCCCAACCAGCACATGCCAGGTTTAATACTCAGTGCTGAGAGATTCCATACATTTTTCTACTCCCTTATTTTGAATTTAATATTTTTCCCTCAAGTAGTCTTTTATCTATTCTGTTTTATCCATCCGATTGCCTGTTTCGCCAGGCAACCTGTTCCAACATTTTTGCCCTTTATCTTTTGCCATCCCATAGATGAGTCTGAGAGACATCAGAGAGAATAATGTTCTCTCTTATGATAGTAACATATAGATATAAAAGAAGGGAGAAAGAGGTCGAGAGAGAATCTCACGACTGTGAGATGGCGATTTTGTTTTGGATTCTGCATTCTCATAGCCAAAAATCCCATTTATTATGTGTAAGGTCCTAAGAGTTATGTACAATGAATACACCGCTAGAACAATTGTGAAGTTGAAGATGGGAATGTCCGCATCCATTCCAAGTCAGTGCACAAAATGTATTCCGACAGCTGGTGTAGTTTCTACACGGATGCTCTTTAGATACAACAGAATGTATATAAAATAGAATACAGTAATGCAGAATAGGAAGGGACTTTGAAGGTCTTCTAGTCCAGCCCTCTGCTCAAGCAGGAGACCCTATACCATTCCAGACAAATGGCTATCCACTGTCTTTTTAAAAACCTCCAATGATGGAGCACCCACAATTTCTGGAGACAAGCCATTCTACTGATTCATTGTTCTCACAGTCAGGAAAGTTCTCCTTAGTCCTAGGTTTATTCTCTCCTTGATTCATTTCCATCTGTTACTTCTTGTCATGGCCTCAGGAGCTTTGGAAAATAAGTTATACCCCTCTTCTCTGTGACAGCCCCTCAAATATTGGAAAACTGCTATTATGTCACCCCAATTCTTCGCTTCATTAGACTGGACATATTCAGTTCCCTCAATCATATGGATTAGCTTCCAATCCCCTAATCGTCTTCTCTGCATTCTTTCTAGAGTCTCAGCATCTTTTTTGTATTGTGGTACCAAAAGTGAACTCAGTATTCCAAGTGTGGTCTTACCAGTACAGTATAAATAAATGGAGCCATATTAGTGTTTTTTTTCTATTTATTGTTAGTGTTATCTAGTTATTGTTTCCATACAGGATCACTGAGGGGTGGTTGGCATGTTGGACTTGATATGGAGAGATTCAAACTCAGAAAGCACGTTTGACTATTTGTGCCTTTCAGCCTCACTCACCTCACACAGATGTTTATGCCATCTTGAAGTCCTTGGAGAAAGAGCAGTGTATATAATAGACTAGTATGTTATTCAGGCAAAATAACATTTGAATATGTCAACTGAAATCATCATACAGTTCTGACCAACTGTTCCTTTATATTTTACTTTTGTTTGAAATCAAGTTGGCTTTCAGTCAAATTGTGATTACATCTCTCAGAGTTTCAAGGCATAAACAGGGTCATTTTGATGTATGACTCTACTTTTTCCCCCCGGGAGGTCAAAGAAACTAACATTGACTTCCTCATTGCTTTTATCTACCTAGCAACAGCCCCATAAAATAGGTTGGGCTGAGATAGTGGGCATAGCTCACAATGAGCCATTATGTTTCCATCGCTGAGGATGGACTTGGATTGGGAAATCATGGTTAATTGCCCATCCCTATTTTAATGTAATGCTTTCACCACCGTACCATGCTGGCTATCCATAAATGCACAAGATAGATTGCAATAAAGTCATTTTTTAAAAAGATAGCCGTATAAAATGGGTTCAGTTACAATCCAATTTAGCCATGTGTTTAGAAAGGACCCAATGGAAAACAATGAAATAAAAATGGATCTAAGCCAGTATCTGGCTTAGCACATCTTTTTAAACTAAGAATATGATTTTGCTTCGCATGGCACACAAATCTAACTTTTATGGCTTCTGTGCTTGCTGGCATCACATTCTGTGTAGATTTAGGGGAGGAACAGGTAGAATCGAGGAGTGGGGCAGAGTTAAATGAATAATCAGTCTGGAGTTGTTAAGGTAAGGGTTCCCCTCGCACATACGTGCTCATCGTTTCTGGCTCTAGGGGGCGGTGCTCATCTCCATTACAAAGCCGAAGAGCCAGAGCTGTCCGAAGACGTCTCCGTGGTCATGTGGCCGGCAGAACTAAATGCCGAAGGCGCATGGAACGGTGTTCCCTTCCCACCAAAGGGGTCCCTATTTTTCTACTTGCATTTTTTACATGCTTTCAAACTGCTAGATTGGCAGAATCTGGGACAAGTAACGGGAGCTCACTCCGTTACATGGTGCTAGGGATTCGAACCGCCGAACTGCCAACCTTTCTGATCAACAAGCTCAGCGTCTTAGCCACTGAGCCACCGCATCCCCTAGAGTTGTTACGCATCCCACAAATGGTCTAAGCCCAATCCCTCTTGAATCACCAATTCGCTATTGAGCTTTAGTTGACTAGGTTCTTTTGAATAGGTTTGAGCCATACATCTTTTGAACTGCAACTTAACGATTCTTTACATCCAACAGTCTTGTGGGTTGCAATTTTCCTAGAGCGGACAGAACTACAGTGCATGAAAAAGTGGCTGTGTTGTTTTGAAGCTGAGGCTCTCTGTCCCTCCTGCCTGTCCCTCCCTCTGTTCCTTTTGCTCCCGCTGCCTGAGAATACAAGAACCAACTTGCTAACTACCATTGCCAGGGATCTGTTAAACAAGCTGTCCCAAAAGACGAGATTTATTTAATGATTGCCTGAATTACAGCAGCCAGAGTGAAGGGGAGGCCAAGGTATTTTGCAAATAGGGCATAGCTTCCTGTATAAACAGAGCTCTGGGTCTCAGATGTGCTGCTATTCCTCCACACCAAATAAGGATCTGGAGAAATGGCTCCTCTATTTTTAAAATATTGTGTGATGTCACTCGTTGGGTAGATATTCCACCACCACCCCATGTGCTATCCCATAGTTACGGGTGGTTCTGGGACCATTTCAAATGAAACAAAGGTGAACATTGTCAGGATCCATGATAATGGGACACATGTCAGGGGTGAAGAATCAGGACCACAGTTTAAGCTCCAGCTAAACTGCTTTTATTATTTATGCCTATACGGAATAATCTAGTCAACAGCCAGCCAAACTGGTGCCAGATAAGAGTTAACAGAATTCAAGAAGGGTTAGAGTTAGACTGTTTGTAGGAACATAATGACTCTAGGCTGCTTACTCTCTTGACTCCCACCCCAGGCTCTGCTTCTTCTCCTCCTACACATCTGATAAATGAGCCAACACTTCGTGCCAAAAAAAGGTGTACTCAACCAGCCATATAATCATTCCTTGATCTTGTTCGCTTTGAGGCTAATCTGGGACATTGATCCCACTTCTACTGCTTTAGAGGCCACTGATGATTAATGAAGCATCCCCTAGGCCAGGGGTGTCAAAATCAAGGTTCGTGGGCCAGATCCAGCCCGCAATGTGGTCGGATCTGGCCCATGGGGCCATCCTGGGAAAGGGGCCAGCCCCTGTCACTTTGGCCTGGTTTACCCAATGCAAAGAGCGTGGCTTTGGCCCAGTCTACCCAATGTGAAGAGGAAACATGCCCGCAGTTTGGGGAGTGGCATCAAGCTGGCCATGCCCACCCAGTCAGCCACACCCGCCCAGTCGGTCATGCCCAGTAAGTGGCATCAAGCTGGAAACACCCATCCAGTTGGCCACGGCCAGTTGGCCCCCCCAAAGTCACCCACAGTCCTGATGCAGCCATCAATGAAATTGAGTTTGACCCCCCTGCCTTAGGCCATAGGAAACGCCTCCAGGATGGCGCTTCTGAGATCAACAGCCTCACCCTTAGCCTTTACAGATGGGTTGGCATTTTCATTCTCAGAATGTTTTCCCTCATATGTGGCATTTATGGGAAATTAAAATGGAAACTACGGGTACTCTTCAATTTGCAAATATTCATGGATGACCATTCAATGAATGAATGGCCCTGGAAAAAAAGGGACCCCAGCATCCCCAGGATCACAATTTGTGATCACAATTTGGGCGCTGAGCAACTGGCATGCCTGTATGACGGTTGCAAGGTCTCAAGCTCATGGGGTTGCCTTTTGCAACCCTCCAAGAAACAAATCAATGGGGAAGTTGGATTCGCTTAACAACCCCGTGATTCACTTAACAGCTGCAGTGGTTCGTTTAACAACCATGGCAATAAAGATCATAAAACTGGGTGTAACTCACTTAATAACTGTCTTGCTTAGCGGTGGAAAATTCTGGTCCCAACTGTGGTCATAAATCGAGGACTACCTGGCACGGAGCGTAAAAAGAAACAAAAGAAAGAGGAAAGCTTTGGCAATGTCTGAAGGTATCACATGATGTGTCTAGTGGCGTCTTCATGGCATCTTCCCCTGAAGAGGGGTCTCTCTTCAGGCACTACACGCTTCCCTCCCCTTCCTTCCTTTTTTCTAGTATATCAGATGTTGTACAAACTCAATGTTGGGCCTTCAACTGATCAGGTGAACGAGCATGTTATGCACACCCAATCTCTTCCTCCTCCTAAATCACACGAAAGTCCTCCCCATAGAGTAGAAAATTCCACAATAAATTTATCTTGCCCTCTTCATAAACACAGAGGTGTTTCCTTTATAATGCAGATACCTTGGATCACCCTTACTCCGAGTTGCAAAAGGATGAGGAATTTCATGAAAGAAGTCTGTTTTTCTGACTTTGGTTTTTCATGGGAACGATGGAGTCTCTAGGCATGAGATGTCCCAAAGGATATTGGTTTATTATTATTTTTATTATTATTTTTTGCAGCCTTCTCAGCCTCAGTAACCACGGTCTGCTCAGTGTGTTTTTAAAGGTGAAATTATTCCCTTTCCACTTGGACAGTTGAGCACCGCAAGGAAGAAGGAATGTAAACAGCTCTCTTTTACACGAAATAAACTTTGCTTTTCATCCAAGCAAATGTTCCACAAAGTCAGAATGTGACTCTTGTAAAAGTGGAAGAGACGTTTAGAAGGTTTCTGCCTTCGCATTCCGCACTGAGCATCCAGAATTGGAACTCTCCCAGACAATTGGCTGTTGAGCTTCTGATGAAAGTTCTTCAAGGAGAGAGAGAGAGAGAGTAAGAGACCTACCCCTGGTTAGATATGTGAGCCTGTTGTCCAACCACTCTGTCTAAGAAGAAGCCTTCTCCATGGGCTTTTTGAAATTCTCCACCCAATTTGTGGAGGAGAAATTGGGTGGACAATTTTGTTCATACGTCTCCATAGAACAGGTGTCTGCAGGGGTGGGATTCTACCAGTTCGCACCTATTCGCTAGAACCGGTTGTTAACATTCTAAGCAGTTTGGAGAACTGGTTGTTAGAAGAAATTACTGGCCTAATCCTGTAAGGAAGGCAGGAAGGAAACTTTCTGGTGTTGCTTACAGAAACTGCCTCTCTGTTAACCCTTATTAAATTCTTGGCAGGACTAGACTTCCTGCCTCTGGAACTTCTCTGGAGTTTTTCCCCCTCCTTTGCTGGTACTTTGCTTGTTTGGAGTGACCATTCAAAGTTACAATGGCACTGAAAAAAGTGACTTATGACCATTTTTCACACTTACGACTGTTGCAGCATCCCCACAGTCATGAGAGGCCAGGCGAGGAGATGCGTGCCTCGATGTGAGTGATATTGAGTTGGCCACGCCCAGCCAATAACATGACCACCAAGCCACATCCACCCAGTCACATGTCCACCAAGCCATGCCCACCACCTAAGCCACGCCCACAGAACCGGTTGTTAAAAATTTTGAATCCCACCCCTGGATGTCTGCAACCTTGAACACTCAAAGAATCATTTGGACCCGTTTCCCACAGAAAAGAAAACACCGGGAGCCAATAATTTAACAAGCGGTGTGTCTGGGTGGGCGTGGCCAACTTGAAGTTACTCACTCCCACTCAGTCACCTCCAGCTCTGGAATATGGAGTGAGTCTTCATCCCCTGCCATCACCCTTATCTTCTCAGACCAGATGAGGAGTGACGGGGAGGGGCCAGCCAGTGGTGGGATCAGTTGACAGGGAGCCATAGCAGAGAGCTGAAAGAGCCGCATGTGGCTCCAGAGCCACAGGTTGCAGACCCCTGCCATAGATCATAGAATCATAGGGCTGGAAGGATCTTCTAGACCAGGGGTCCACGGTTGGACTAACTCCCAGACCTCAGCCAGCTTGCTGGCTGAGGATCTGGGAGTGAAGTCCAAAGTTTAAAGTTGGCCAAGGGGACACCCGGTCTAACCACAGCAGGGAGACTTTATACTACCCCAGTCTATTTTAGTTCATGGGAAGAACAAATTCTCCAACACTTCTCATGTGGGCATCCTGTTGGCAGAGGTTCCTTCCTGGTGTCTTCCCTTGGGGGTTGAATGGAAACATGGAAGCTGGAGAAAATGTAAATCAACCCAGAGATGTTTTGATCCCGAAAGGTAGGAGGCTTCCTATTCAAAAGCGAATTCTCTTTCATCAGGTTGAAGTGGGTATCGATAGACCAGGGTTTTCTCAACTGTGGCAACTTGAGGATGTGTGGATTTCAGCTGCCAGAAGGGTGGTTGGGGAATTCTGAGAGTTGAACTCCACACATCTTCAAGCTGCTACGGTTAAGAAAACTGTGGTAGACAATTTGGAAGGATTTTTTTCTCCCTGGCAGTAATACTAGTTTCCAATTGTTCCCAAATGTAAACTCATGGCATTTACACCTACTAGATTTAATCCTAATGACTTCAACTATCTAGGATAGGTAGATAGATAGATGATAATCTACCTACCTACCTATTCTACCTACCTACCTACCTCTCCTCCTTCATCTATCTATCATCTATCTATCTTCTATCTACCTACCTACCTATCATCTATCTATCTCTATCTTCTGTCTGTCTGTCTGTCTGTCTGTCTATCTATCTATCTATCTATCTATCTATCTATCTATCATCTATGTATTGATCTTCTATCATCTATCATCAATCATCTATCTATCATCTACTGTCTATCTATCTACTATCATAAATTTATATAGCCGTCCAGCTCATGCATAAGTGACTCCTGACAGTTTACAACTTTGATAATAATATGTTCCAACATTTATAATGACAAATAGTGATGTATAGAGCAAAGCAGAATTTTTTAAAACTTCTGATTGTCTCCTTTAGAATGCCCAGTGAATCCAGGAATCAATTATTTTTGTGTCTCCAGTTAGCATATTTTACAAATGTGCAAGACAAAGGAGAAAATATATGAATGGATTAGGCCATCTCAAGCCTTAATCTATTATTATTATTATTATTATTATTATTATTATTATTATTATTATTATTATTATTATTATTATTATTATTATTATTTTTAGCACATGAGTCTTATCTTGTAAAGAGGAATTCTCAAAAAACATGTTTGTAAAGTTCTCCTACTTGTGCAATGTGGTTTGCTATAAGTGTTTTCTTTTTTAAAAAAAAGAAAAAACAGTGAAGACTCTATAAGAAAGACATACAATATTACCCAAGTAAATCTTGCTCAAATCTCCCATGTATTAGGGAATTCATTTGCAAACAGGCACTAAAACTGCTTAGAACGTGTTTGGATAAATTTACACCAAGATTCAATTTAATCTTAGTGCAACTTTTTAAACAAAAACAAATCAGTCCAACAACCTGAAATGGAGATATTTTCAAAAAATGGGAAATGTAGAGAAGCCAAATGTGAGTGCTTTTCCCATCTCTAATTAGTATCACAGGAGAATAATAAATAATACCACAGGCAAAATAATGTTTCTCAACCAATTCTGAAAGAAAAATACATGCGTGTGTGTGTGTGTGTGTGTGTGTGTGTGTGTGTTTTTGTAGTTTTGTATATTTGGAATTTGTTGTATATCATGCAAGGTCTCCTTGATGTTCTGAAAAACAGTTGCATTTTGAACCAATGATCCTGTGGGAAAAAAACTTTAAAACTTTCTCTTAACTATGGTAGTCTTTGTTTCTGCCTTCTTATAGCACCATAAAACATTATAGCTGTGAGTGAGTGAGGGCTTTGCTATATTGGAACTCACACTAATGATATTACCTAGTTGGGTGTCCCAAAAGTGCTTTTTCAAGAGGCAACTGGACTTCCTTTGTTTTTCCTTGAAGACATTTTGCATCTCATCCAAGAAGTTTCTTCAGCTCACTTCTTGAATGAGAAGTGAAATATCTTCGGGGAAAAGCAAAGAAAGTCTAGTTGGGTAATGAAATGTCTTATTGTCTACAGGCCAACCACAAGCTCAGAGAAGCCCAAGACTTCTACAAATAAAACAGAATCTCTTCATGCTACCTTCACTCCATCATTGGAGGTTTTAAAGAAGAGGCTGGACAGTCACTTGTATGAGATTGTATAGGTTCTCCTGCTTGAACAGCGGGTTGGACTAGAAGTCCTCCAAGGTCCCTTCCAACTCTGTTGTTCTATTCTATTCTATTCTATTCTATTCTATTCTATTCTATTCTATTCTATTCTGTTCTGTTCTGTTCTGTTCTGTTCTGTTCTGTTCTATTCTATTCTATTCTATTCTATTCTATTCTATTCTATTCTATTCTATTCCATTCCATTCCATTCCATCCCATCCCATCCCACTCCACTCCTTTCCTATTCTATTCTTTTTCTATCTATTCCTTTTCTATTCCTTTTCCATTCTATTCTATTCTATTCTATTCTATTCTATTCTATTCTATTCTATTCTATTCTATTCTATCCTATCCTATCCTATCCTATCCTATCCTATCCTATCCTATCCTATTCTATTCCATTATTCCTTCTCTATTCCATTCCATTTTATATTCCATTCCATTCTATTCTATTTCTTTGGGCACAGGATTGGTGAGAAATCTCTCAACCATGTGTCAGCTTCAGGTCCTACCATGGACTTGATTGTAACATCACTGTAGGAAATCTATGGACTTGAACAACTGTGAAAAAGAGAGAAAGAAAAGACTGATGTCTTGAAGGCACATCAAGCCCACCCGGAGCCAATATGGGCTTTGATTTTAGCATCGGAGCTAAAAAAAGAATATCTAATGAACTTGATCAGGGACCTTTGTGTATCTCCCTGTTAATCTTCATGCTGCTAAAGCAACCGATGTTTGCTCTTGAAACATCTCCGAGTGCCTTGTGCGCATATAAATAGATTCGGGAGAAGATGCTCTGGGTTTCATTTAATATTGAACATGTGTCACAGTCTTCCTGGCTCCGCTTGGTTAAATAAAGAAGGATTTGGCTATTTGGGGATTTTCCTGCCGGGTTGAACTTGATGGCTCTGGTTTGGGGACCCAGCAACTCAAGTCATTTACAAGCACAAGTTAGAAATAAAATTTTATAGTGAAACACAATAAAGTTGACAGCTTGTTTAGAACAGCCTCTGGTACTTTATGGACTGTCCCAGTGGCATGTCTGGGAGAGAGCTGAAAACTGATTTAACTTTTAAGGAGTGAAGGAAAAGGATAAAACTTACAAGTGAACTAAGACTTGATATCTCCTGTCCTTCTGGGCCGGTATCAGAGGTGGTCTTCAGCCAATTCTAACCGTTAGCGGAAATTTTGAGTAGTTTGGAGAACTGGCAAATCCCACCTCTGACTGGCCCCACCAACCCCATCTCTTCTCTGCCTCCCATTGAGTCCCAGCTGATCAGCTGGGTCTTCTTTGGTTGCCCGGAGCTGGAAAGCACAGTGGGGTGGGCTGGGGGGGTTTTGTGGTATCCTTCCCTGCCATTCCACCAAGCCACGCCCACCAAGCCACACCCACAGCTGATGGGCTGGGTCTTCTTTGGTTGCCCTGCACAGGAGAACGGAGCTGGAAAGCAGGTTAGTGGGGTGGGGAGGGAATTGGTCTGCCCCAAGCCTTGTTCAAAGCAAACAAACACCAAACAGAGATCAAAGCAAAACCTTCTTAATGCTTCTCTGTGAATTCAATTCACAGTAAAACCTTATTAAAAACTAATTGTCCCAGATAAGAACAAGCCTTGCCAAGGTTGTGCAAGGCTGCCAAGAACACTAGATTAAATTGCAAGGAAATAATCAAAACCAAAAGACTCCAAACACAAACCAGGATAGTCTGAACTTCCACAAGACTTGAAATGCAAGAACTTCTATGCTTCCTGCAAAGAATCCCACCTCTGAGGGCTGGCTTTTATCCCTTAAGGGAGGGACCATCACCTTGCAGCCTTACTCCCAAGTCGCCTTTGCTGCTTCAGCTGCTCTTTCCTTCGAGCAGCCCTCCACGCATGAGTACTGGGCACAGGCTCCTCCGAAGGCAGCATTCCACTCTCTGATAGTCCTGGCCCCATGCCTGCATCACCTGCAGGCCCCTCGTCCGAGTCCTCGCTCTCCGAGACCTCAGCCGGCAAACCACAACAGGAATGGGGATTTTGCAGTAACCTTCCCCCAGGAGTGGGGAGGGAATGGGGATTTTGCAGTATCCTTCTGCCACGCCCACCAAGCCAAGCCCACAGATAGGAAAAAAAATTGAATCCCACCACTGTTTATAAATTGACATTGTCACATTTACAGGTGCAACCAAGCAGGCTTATTGTGCTTGATTTTACCTTGGATCAAGTGGGATAATTGCCAACCTTTCGAATAATTGAGTGGAGGACAATCTTTCTTTTGTCAAGGAAGACAGAGACCACAAAATAGGTGGGGCTGTTGTCAAGAATGGGAGAGACCAAAGCCCAAAGTGGATGGAGACAACCCATTTTTTTTGACCTCTTTGGTTTTTTGTTCTCAAGTGGCAGAGAAGGGTCATCTATTTTTTTTTTAACTAGAGTCCAAAACTGATCTCCTGCATGCAGCACTTAAAATTGAGCTGAAGGCCACATCAAAACAACCTCTGGTACAAATGACCAAGTCCAAATAATTTTTTTTTCAAAGACTATCAGTGCCTGAAAAAGCACCCGAACAGTCATTTTTGATGATTTCTTGCTTTGTGTAGTCCCCGTTGCTCTCAGAGGTTGATTGTTTTCTTGCAGACATTTGATTACCCAATTAGGTAATATCATCAGTTGCCTAGCTGAATAAGGAAATGTCTAACAACCTCTGAGAGCACCAAGGGACCCCAAAGGTCAATCTTAAGCTACAAATACTTCTCTCTTATTGGTTCTTCTTTAGCCGTGTTATGCTATCATTATGTTTAATTGTGTGCATTCACGCAACACACTGAGCCTGAAATCTTGCTTTGCAAAGTCACAATGTCTAAATTCATGTAACACCCTAAGCCAGAACCCAACAAACCACATTGGTTTAGCATTTTATTCAGAGAGACTTAACTACCCAAAATGAATTCTAATCCTTTTACACAGCTAAGGCCTTACCTTTTTAACAAAATTGTGATAGGATTACATTGATATAATGTCACAGAAGGACATTGATCCTAGGAAGGCCGGTAGCATCTTGTCTAGTTAACATATTTTATTAAAAGGCATAAGACTGCATGTGCTACAGCGGAAACCTTATGCCTTTTAATGAAATGTGTTGGAAAAGGTATTCCAAGATTTCCAATCTGATTAACTATTGACTAATCCTTCTTCAGGAGGGATGTGGCTCAGTGTCTAAAACGCTGAGCTTGTTGATCAGAAAGGTCGGCAGTTCGAATCCCTAGCGCCACGTCATAGAGTGAGCTCCCATTCCTTGTCCCAGCTTCTGCCAACCTAGCAGTTTGAAAGCATGTAAAGCATGGTGGTTGTATGCAACTTGAAGGATCACAGGCTTCCCATCCTCGCTGTCTGACTCACACCGAGAGAAGAACAAATTATTAGAAATTCAGACTTTATTGTACCCCAGAGACAGTAGTCAGACTTGAATGCGTGGAGTTATTGCATGTCTAGGAGTGGCAGTGCAGAATTTTTTGACTCAGTCAATTCCCCATTCCTGTCTCCCTGCAGAAGAGGAGACCTCCATCCCTCTAATCCTCACCGTGCCCCAGAGGTGACCAATGTAGATATATATTCTCTGCATCCATGCTCTCTCTCTTTCAGGTCACCTAACCAGCTAGCAAGGCTTTTCCAGCCATTAACTGTACTCTGGCTTTTGGCCAACTCTACAGGAATGCACAACAGGAATGCAAAACTGGGCAGGTCAAATCGCTCTTGCAGTAGATATCTTTGCAACAGACCCTTGCATAACTATTCACCTTTTTTCTTTAATGTGGGAGACAGCAACAATCACCCATGCGCTCATCTAAGCAGATGCGCGTAGCTTTTAAAAGGCTGAATCACTCCACATTCATTAATGGGGTCAGCAAGAACATTTCTTCTGACTTTTGCACCTTTTTTTCCCCCCCTAAGCAGTTTGAATTCAGTAGATGAAAGAGCTTTGGTGGAAATTTCACCTGTAAAGCATCAACAATCGCCAAAGAACTATTTTGTGACATTTCAAAGCTACCAAGTTACAATGAGTCACTGGTCTCGTACACCAATGAGCAAAGAGCTGCTAAGTTACATAGACTTTATACACATCATTGATCAAAAGATTTTTGATCAATTAAACAAATGCATTAATCAGCAGAAACTTCTGAATAAATATTAGATTTCAAAGTTAGATTTTGTTTTATCCTCCGTTTGTTATTTTTATGTATAACTCAAGCTGAACTTCCCTAATAGCAATAGCAATACCACTTAGACTTATATTCCGCTTCACAATACTTTAAGCCCTCCCTAAGCAGTTTACAGCCTCTTGCTTCCAACAATCTGGGTTCTCATTTTACCCACCTTAGAAGGATGGAAGGCTGAGTCAACCTTGAACCTGGTGAAATTCGAACTGTCACTGCTTCCAACAATCTGGGTTCTCATTTTACTCACCTTAGAAGGATGGAAGGCTGAGTCAACCTTGAACCTGGTGAAATTCGAACTGCTGGCAGCGGGCAGAGTCAGCCTGCAATACTGCATTCTAACCACTGCGCCACCATGGCTCTTATAATACTTCTTCTTCCATCTCTTTTTCCCACCCCAGCAACCCTGTGAGGTGGATTGGGCTAAAAGTGTCAGCCAGAATTCCTGAGCTAACATGACTGGAGGAGGAATTCTGGGAGTTGGAAGTCCACAAGTCTTAAAAACCCCTGGTCATAAGTATGAACTAATTATCTGAATTTGGATCACATGACCATGGGGAGGCTACAAAGGTTGTAACTGAAAAATGGTCATAAGTCACTTTTTTCAGTGCTGTTGTAACTTTGAACTGTCATTAAATGAACTGTTGTAAGTCAAAGACTACCTGTATATATCTTTGATGCCAGCCTCTTCTCCTAAAGTTTCTTGTGGATCGGTAGGAAAAGATGACACCTTAAGTGTGCACTGTTTTTTCATTGCATAATCTGTTTTAGTTGTCTGTTCTGAATGAAAGACTGTCCCTTTCAACCAAATGAATCAAGCAGATTAACAGAGTTGGAAGGGACCTTGTAGGTCATCTAGTCCAACCCACCACCCAAGCAGGAGTCCCTACACCATTTTTGACAGATGGCAGTCCAGTCTCTTCTTGAAAGCTTCCAGGGATGAAGCTCCCACAACTTCCAAAGGCAACTTCTGTTCCATTGGTTGATTGTTCTCACTGTCAGAAAATTTCTTGTTATGTTAAGGTTGAATCTCTCCTTGATCAGTTTCTATCCATTATTCCTTCTCTGGCCTTCGGGGGCTTTGGAAAATAGCTTGACTCCTTTCTCCTCTCTGTGGCAGTCCCTCAAATATTGGAAGACCCTTGTCTTGTCTCCCCTGGTCCTTCTCTTGACTAGACTAGCCAGGCCCGGTTCCTGCAACTGTTCATCCTATGTTTTAGCCTCCAGTCCCCTCATCATCCTGGTTGCTCTTCTCTGCACTCTTTCTAGAGTCTCAACATCTTTTTTATAGTGTGGTGACCAAAATTGGATGGAGTACTCTAGGTTTGGTCTTACTAAGGCTTTATAGAATGGTATTAGTACCTCCCTTGATCTTGATTGTATCCCTCTGTTAATGCAATTTAGGATTGCATTGGCTTTTTTGGCTGCCGCTACACTAGATAACTTGATATCTGTCCTAACAATATAATGCTATCGTGGGCACACATATCTTGGTAATAAGGAGGGCGAGAAAGAGAGAAAAATACATGGAGTGAGCAGGGAGAGAATTCTATATTGCTTTATTGAATGTTGGGTGACATCTTAAATATGCTTAATTTAAGCAGCATTTAGATTTATTCCTTGAAGAATCGGAAAGAGGAATGAGAATGGGGCCCAATTATAAAATGAACAACTTCTTGTACAACATCCAGTAATCTCGATTGGATACACATCTTTAAAAGAAAAGAAAAGGAATTACACCAAGTCTTTTGGCCACATGGCATTTTTATACCCTAAAGAATGTCTTGTTAGTTTCCCTAGAAAAAAGCTGCAGATTAGAGAATTGTGCTCCATTGAGCAATTGCACAAATTGCTGGGAGTTTAGAAGTATATTATAAATACCCAATAGATTTGGGAGCCCTGTTTCAGGTAGACAAGTTAATTGTAGGATGAAAGACTTGGATTATTTTCAAGCCGCTAATGCTGCGCCAAATAATCTTCTTTCTACGCTGCTCCGTAAACCTGTTGTTTGTTTTGGAAAATTAAGAGAAGTTTGTTCTGGTCTTTTTGTACTGGCAGGATTTCTTTGGCGAGTCTCATGGTTTAATTGCTTGCGTTAACTTTAATAAGGTGACCAACTTTTTAACAATGAAAAGGAGGACACAAATAAATTGAAGGAAAAAAAAAAATGAAGCCACTTGCGCATGGCACACACTCTCAAAACAATTCTCCTGTGTGGAGCGCATGCATCTCATAATCACGTCTCACCGCACCGTACTGAGCCTTGACGAATTGTCATGTCAAATACAAATATGTCACTTCACATGCAACGGATCGGATCGGCATTGATCAAATATGGAGATTTACAGATTAGTCTTCAAATATCAAAAAGGAGGACACTTTTCAAGACAGGACAGTACTTATAAAAGGAGGACTGTCCTCCCTAAAGGAGGACAATTAGTCACCTTAACTTTAACCCAGGGGTGTCCAACCTTGGCAACTTTAAGACTTGTGGACTTCAACTCCCAGAATTCCTCAGCCAGCTTTGCTGGCTGAGGAATTCTGGGAGTTGAAGTCCACAAGTCTTAAAGTTGCCAAGATTGGACACCCCTGCTTTAAACCCTTTATTCTACACTTCCTTTAGGGACCTTCCAGTAGGGCATACTGAAATATTTAAATTTACTGATAGAAGGGAATATTTCTAGCTCCGGGTTCAAATATGTGGGGTCCTTGGTGCTCTCTGCCCTCGGTGAATTTCTTGCAGCGGTAGAGCACTGATGATGTCACCTAGTTTAGCATGGAAACATCTGCAAGAAAACCACCACTTATTTAATTTAGTACTTATATGATATTGTGTTTTTTTTTTTAGGCTTTGTTCATTTGTATAACTATGTAAGCCATCCTTTGTAAGCGTTTTCTCCTATGAACTTTTAACATCGCTAACAATCACAATTTTAACTTCATGTTGACCCTGCTGGACTGGGGAAACAGCAAGCATTAGAAATGAATGGAGATTTTAATCTGAGCCTTCCAGGAGGGTGAACTCTTAATCTTTCTGTTTTTACATTGTGCAATGCACACACCATTTCGAGGAAGCCTGCTGAGTATGGAATAGACAGTCTAATTAAAACCATCATGGTTATTTCTTCCATGTAAATTTGGGGGGAACATTTCCCCCACTCCCGCAGTCTGTATGGCAAGAGTTGGTTCTTTCCAGTGACTATTTGACTCTCTGCCTACCAAAAATAGCAATAGCCCTTAGACTTGTATACCGCTTCACAGTGCTTTACAGCCCTCTCTAAGCGGTTTACAGAGTCAGCCTCTTGCCCCAAACAATCTGAGTCCTCATTTTACCCACCTTGGAAGAAGAAAAAGGCTGAGTCAACCTTGAGCCAGTCAGGATTGAACTGCCAAATTTCAGGCAACTGGTAGTCAGCAGAAGTAGCTTGCAGTACCGCACTCTAACCACTGCACCGCCGTGGCTCATAAAGATCTTCATTTTGACTGAAGAAGTTACTTGGATGAGTCACGAAGCATCTCAGTTTAAAAAAAAAAAATTAATCCAGTTGCCACAATTTAACCTTTTAAGATGACCTCTTTCAGTTTCAAAACCAAGTGAAGAGAAGACCGAGGAGAAGAATTATAGCGGTTCTCCAATACTTGAAGGACTGTCACAGAGGAAGAGGAGGATCAATTTATTCTCCATAGCATCTGAGGGCAGGACAAGAAGCAATGGGTGGGAGTTCTTCAGAGGAGATCCAACCTGGATTTAAGGAGGAATTTCCTGACAGTGAGAACGATTAGGAAGGACTCGAAGCCCTCTAAGATCCTTTTCAGCCCTCTGATTCTATGAAAATCATGGGAATCTTGGGCATTAGTCCAGTGTTTCTCAACCTTGGCAACTTTAAGATGTGTGGATTTCAACTCCCAGAATTCCCCAGCCAGCGAGAACCACTGGTGCAGAATAATACAATTTGTCTATGTGTTAATTTTGTTTAGTCTCCGTTTTTCATTTTTGTGGCTTTTTGCAGAAGAACCTTCTTTTATATTTGCCTTAAAATATATGTGTCTTTTTGTGTGTGTGTGCTTGCTTTTCCAAATGTACACTTTTCTATTTGCAGTTTTAGCGATGTGTACCCACGTTGGTGGTTTTGGCAGGCAAATTAGCACCCCCGACGGAACAGTGTTTCTACAGCGCTTACAAAAACTGTATCATGTTGGTCCCTGGGATCGTTTTGTATTTTAATTGGCGAGATACACTGCAAAATGTAGAAAATTATGACTTCTAGAGAATAGATCTACATCTCACGTTGAACATGCAAAAATAGATAAGGACACGTTAAAATGCCAACTAAGCTAAACAAATTTATTTCTTGGCTGGAAAAAAAATGTATGCAGCTTGGATGATTAAAGATATGACTCCTGCTTTTAAGAGTTCATAACTATAAGGTTGGAGAGCCTCTATCATGATTTACAGAACAGCTACAACCAGAATGATCTTCAGAAGCTGCTTTATTCAGCCATTCCTCTTCCATGCAAACTCATTTTTTCCCCTTCTTTTAGACCAGTGTGGGACCTTGGGAACTTGAAGATGGATGGATTTCAACTCCCAGAATTCCCCAGTGCTGGCTGGGGAATTCTGGAAGTTGAAGTCCACCCATCTTCAAATTGTCAAGATTGAGAAACACTGCTTTAGACTGTGAAAAAAAAAATGCTCCTGGAGCATTTATCTCTGGAATTACATTTCACAGTAGGTTTTGTTGCTGTTGTTGTTGTTGTTGTTATTGTTCCAGCTATTGATTCCCCTGGACATTTCAAGGCTGATTAGCCTAAGACTGATTAAAATGCAAATATAATATAATTTAAGAATTATATGCTTATAATTTGGCATAATTTGCTAAGAGGCAGTTGGTGCTACATGACAATGGCATTTCAAACACACACACACATGCGCGCAGAAAGAGACAGAGAGAGAGATGGGGGGAGAGAGAGAGAGGGAGAGGGAGGGAGAGAGGGAGGGAGGGAGGAGGGAGAGAGAGAGAGAGAGAGAGAGAGAGGGAGAGAGATGATGATGATGATGATAAAAACACCGTTCTCACTCAACCAGCGAGAATGTCTTCCCAGCAAGACTTGAAACTGCTATAAGACTGTGTTTTCTTTCCAAGATGTTCTGCTTCTCATCCAAGAAGCTTCTTCGGCTCATGAACTGAACTGAAGAAGCTTCTTGGAGGAGAAGCGAAATGTCTTCAAGGAGAAACAAAGTCCAGTTGCATCTTGGGATATAGGCTGAGGATCATCTCCGAAACCAAAAGGGTTGTACATCTCTGTTCCTTGTTATTGCTATGTATGATAAGAGATTGGCATTGATAGGATACTTAAAAAGGGTTGAATCAGACTTGTGGTATCAACCTGTACTTCTCCTATTGTTTGCTTAGAGTACTTCCTAGAATTATAGGGATGGAAGGAGCCCTGGGGCCAGTGGTGGGATTCAGATTTTTTTACTACTGGTCCTGTGGGCGTGGCTTGGTGGGTGTGGCAAGGGAAGGATACTACAAAATCCCCATTCTCTCCCCACCCCACTAACCTGCTTTCCAGCTCCGTTCTCCTGTGCAGGGCAACCAAAGAAGACCCAGCCGATCAACTGGGACTCAATGGGAGGCAGAGAATAGATGGGGTTGGTGGGGCAAGTCAGAGGTGGGATTTGCCGGTTCTCCGAACTACTCAAAATTTCCGCTACAGAACTGGTCAGAACTGGTGTCCAAAACTGGTCAGAACTGGCTGAATGGGGGTCTTCTGATCCAACCCCCTGCCCAAGGCCTTATACCAACCCAGGCTAATAGCTGTTCAATCTTTCCTTGAAAACCTCTAGCGATAGAACACCTAGAACTGAGTGAGGAAGTTGTTCCATTGATTAACTGTTCTCACTGTCAGGAAATTCCTTCCTTATTTCCAGGTTAGATTTCTCTTTAATCTTAATTCATTGCTCCTTGTCCTGTCTGCAGGTGATAAGAAGAATCAACACCCTCTTCTTTGTAACAGCCCTTCAAGTATTGGAAGATGGCTGTCATATCTTCTCTAATCCTTTTCTTCGTTAGACTAGATATATCTTGTTCCCTTAGCTCCCAGACCCCTTATAGAATAGAATTTTTTTTTAAATATAATAATTCCATCTTCAGTTGAACAGCATGTTGTCTGGGTACAAATATCTTTGTTAAACAATAATCAAAATTGCAACATCATTCGTTACATAAATATTAATTCTACAATAAATAAAATAGTAACATTCCACGTATTAATTCTACAACATTAAAATAGCAATATTCAACACACTAGTCATAATATTTACTTATCTCTTTTAACATATCTTCTTTATTTTGTTTCTCTGTTTCTAACTTCCATTTTTATTATTTAACCATTGATAAAATAGATCCCAAACCATATAGTATTCAGTTTGCTCTTTGATTGCCAATCTATTCCTTTCTGCACATTCTAATCTTTTCCTAATCACATTCTCATCTGTAGGTATCTCTTCACTTTTCCATATTATGCAAATATGATTCTAGCAGCAGTTAATATATGTATAACTAAATATGCATTTTCTTTACTGTATTTTTCGGGTAGAATCCCCAATAGAAATATTTCTGGTTTTAAATCAATATGCTGTTTTATCATTTTTTCCAACCACATATGTATTTTTGTCCAGTATTTTTTTTTCTTTTTTGCTTTTGGGCAAGTCCACCACATATGATAATATGACCCAGGTATTTGGTGGCACTTCCAGTATTTAGCCGATTTGTCTTTAAACATCCTTGCCAATCGCGTTGGTGCAAAATGCCATCTGTAAAACAAGTTTTCTTTATATGCAGTTGACATTGTTAATTTATAGCTCCTATCCCACAATTTTTGCCATTTATCTAATTCAATTGTATAACCATTTTTTTCACCCGAGCTATCATTTACTTGTTCATCCTCCAGTTTAATGTAAAGTAAGTAGCTATACGTTTTTTAAAATCAATTTTTCCTCTGAGCTTTAGAGCTCCCGGTGCCTTAAGAAAGTTCAAAACATTCTCAAATATCCATCTCATCCTGGGCACCCTTTTTTTGAACTATTACCATCTGGCAGACGGTACAGGATAATAAAAACAAGGACAAATAGGCTGGAAAACAGCTTCTATCCCAGGGCAGCAGCTCTTTTAAATTCTGCTGTATAGTGCAGTGTTGGTGCGGTATTGGGGGTTTACGGTTCAATGTGCGGAGTGCGAAGGATGTGTGTTTGTGTCTATTTTCATGGTCATGATGTGCACTGAAGATGGTGTGTGATTTCGTTGTACAAGGTGCAATGACAATAAACTAAACTAAACTAAACTATCCATCACTTCTTGTCCTACCTTCTGGTGGTTTGAGAATAGATTGACTCCCTCTTCTTTGTGGCAGTCCCTGAGATATTGGAACACTGCTATCATGTCATCCCTAGTCCTTCTTTTCATTAGACTAGACTTACCCAATTCCTGCAACCGTTCTTCATATGTTTCTCTCTTCTACACAACCCAAAAAGTTAAATCCTGGCCTTGGCACTCCTCAGGGCAATTGAAATCCAAGTGCTCTATCCCCATGTTTCCAATTGCCACTGTTTTGCCTAGGAGATAAGATAGACTGGGTTGTGTAAGGGTGATCATCAGCATGGTAGGGAGAAAACTACCATGATGAAAAAGGCGAGGAAGGCCTCCCTAAGGGGATATAGAGAAAACACCGCCAAATGTGCTCAACATAAATAACATGCCAGATATGTTTTCAGTGATTTATGCTCCACTCCTGTGCAAGTTTCTCCAGAAATAAATCGGAATAAACTGCATGGGACCTGCTTCTGAATAACAACCAGGAGGAGCTGGTAAGCTTGATTTGACAGCTCCTTCATTTAGCCACATCTTCATTTTACCCAATTAAAAAAAAAAACCACAGCATTTTAGCTCCATCAATTATCCTCGTTCTTTCTCCTTCATTGTTCCAAACACAAAGAGGCAACGATTGGCTTCTTAGTGGGTTGTTATATAAAATGTTTCCAGCACCTTTTTCCCTTTTTAAACTCTACAGGTCAAAGTGCCAGAATTTGATTTTCTTTTCTTTTTTCTCATGGAAAATGAGCAATCAAACAGAAGGCCTGGAATAATTTTGTAGGAAGAATCACCAAGGCGAGGTGGCTCAATTATAGCAACGGTCTGGAGGTTGGACAATCCAGATGGATAACTTGATAGGATGCTCTTTTTTTGTAGTAAACCTCTTTGATCTAGAACAAACAGATGCTAACCCACTGAGTTTTTCCCCTGGTTATATAAACTATGGCTTAGAATATTAGTGAACCAAGCTAATGGTTTATCCCAGGGGTGGGATTCAATTTTTTTTTACAAACGGTTCTGTGGGTGTGGCTTGGTGGATGTGGTGTGGCTTGGTGGGCATGGCAGGGTAAGGATACTGTAAAATCCCCATTCCCTCCCCACTCCTGGGGGAAGATTACTGCAAAATCCCCCTTCCCTCCCCATCCCATTAACCTGCTTTCCAGCTCCGTTCTCCTGTGCAGGGCAACCAAAGAAGACCCAGCCAATCAGCTGGGACTCAATGGGAGGAAGAGAAGAGATGGGGATGGTGGGGCCAGTCAGAGGTGGGATTTGCTGGTTCTCCAAACTACTCAAAATTTCCACTACCAGTTCTCTAGAACTGGTCAAAACTGGCTGAATACCACCCCTGGTTTATTCCAATTATGGTTATGCACATCATAAGCTTTGTGTAATGTGTGAAGGCCCCTTGTGATTGTAATTTCCTTGTTGCCGGCACATATCTCATAATTGACAGCTATTCTCAATCTCCTTCTTTTTTTCTCTCTCTCTCTCGCTTTCTCTTGTACCTTTTCAGGCACTTGTACCTTTTCATTGCTCATGTCCCGATAACCTACATGCTGCCTGCAGTGAGAAATGAGACAACCTGATGCCTCTAGATCTTTGATGCTCACAGGAATCCTTGGCCCACCTTCTGCTCCTCCTAAATGAAGTTGAGTTGGTGTCCTTCCGAGGATAAATGCTCATTGCAGTCCAGAGGACGTCAACTGCCAGGAGCATGTCCGTTCCCCCTCTTGGCCTGCAAACCCAGATTCTGATGGATGGCGGACGGTGGTGACACCATGTAGAAGGTGCTGAAGGGGGTGTCCTAACTGAGTTGCAATGGTTTTATACACTTCCCCATTTCCTAACGGCTTTCTTTCTGCACTGCATTCCTTCTCCTGGGGCTTAATCTTCCCATGCTATTGGCTCGGGGACCGGCTCCTGGCTTCGTTTGTGCCTACCACTTACGAGAAACGGCAAAGGGGAGATGACCCGTGCTACTTCCATGCTCTCTGCATCATCATCACCACGCCCATCTACTTAGCATTGCTGGTGGTGTCCCTTCCTTTTGCCCTGATCGGCTTCCTGTTATGGTCCCCTCTGCAGTCCGTGAGACATCCATACATTTATTCCAGGCTACAGGACAAAAGCCAGATCAACGGATCCTCCTTACTCACTGAGTGGAAGGCGGCCAACAATGGGAAAAGCTTTTGTTTTAGCAGTGCCAACGTCTGCTTGCTGCCAGACTCCTTGGCAAGATTAAACAATGTTTTCAACACACAGGCCCGAGCGAAAGAAATTGGGCGAAGGATCCGGAATGGTGCCAGCAGGCCCCAAATCAAAATCTACATAGACTCTCCCACCAACACCTCGATCAGTGCCGCCAGCTTCAGCAGTCTTGTTTCGCCACAAGGGGGAGATGGCAATAACCGGGCGGCCAACACGGGCATTAAGAGAACCACATCCATAGAGTATAAAGGGGAGAACGCCGGTCCTAACCATGAAGATGGCAGAGATCCCAAAGCTGGAGGAGATGCTGGGGATGGAGAAGATGGCAACACTTGCATCGTGCGCATCGGTGGTGAGGATAACGGCCACGTTTCAGACCTAGAAGCCGATGGGATGGGAAGCCACATGAATAACAGCAAGGGAGCCGTCAACTGTTCGCCTGAATCAGAAGCAGAGATCCCGAAAGGTCAAACCCCCAACCATAAGCAAAAAGAAGGGGATTCTGGAAGCTTGGATAGCTGCACTGCCTCGCGAGAATCCCTAGTGAAGATGCGCTCTGGAGATGGCCCAGTTGACCAAAGCACCGTGAACAGTAAACTCCTCTACAAGGCCTCGCTTATGAAGAAGACCTCGGTGAAGAAAAAGAAGAATATGGACGAGCCCTTCGACCACGAGATCTCGGCTTTCTTTCCTGCCAACTTGGACTTCCTGTGCTTGCAGGAAGTGTTTGACAAAAGGGCGGCAGAGAAGTTGAAAAATCAGCTGCACCACTACTTTGAGTACATTCTGTATGATGTTGGAGTCTACAGCTGCCATGGCTGCTGTACCTTCAAATTTGTGAACAGTGGCCTGCTTTTTGCCAGCCGCTACCCAGTTATGGATGCTGCCTATCACTGTTACCCCAATGGAAAAGGAACAGATGCCTTGTCTTCAAAGGGTGCCCTGTTTCTCAAGGTAAGAGCTTTGGTGTACAGAATACTGCCCTGTATGTGTCAACAAGGGATGAACACAGTTTGCAAATGCCCAATTTGCAGGGTGGAAACTTGGAAGTGAATATCTTGCCCTCAAGAAGGGAAGCTTGCTAGAATTCAGAACTTTGAGACTGGATTCACACAACATATTAGAGGAGGCTAACATGCTGCTTGAGACAGCATGTTAGATAGCTAGATGATAGCTAGATAGCTAGATAGATAGCTAGATGATAGCTAGATAGATAGATAGATAGATAGATAGATAGAGATAGATAGATAGATAGATAGATAGATAGATAGATAGATAGATAGATAGATAGATAGATAGATAGAATGTATTCTTTATTGGCCAAGTGTGATTGGACACACAAGGAATTTGTCTTGGTGCAAATGTTCTCAGTGTAAAAGATACATTCATCAAGAATCATCAGGTACAACACTTAATAGTCGTAGGGTACAATAAGCAATCAAATCATACCATGGAATCATACTGTGGAAATCCAACTATTGTCTTAGCATGTTATATGATCCAGGTTCTTAAATTAAGACACAGTATGATTTATTGGGTGGACATGGCATGTTATATGAACACAGGGACTGCGTTATGTTAATCCAGTTTTAGGATTCAGCATGTTGTGTTAATCCAACCGAATCTGACAGATTATCCTGCTTTTCTACCTTTTGGATATATCTCTCCTTTTACTTGAGAACTCATATTTAGTTTATTCCATAATTTCCATGGCTTCTCAGCTATGTGTGAGTCTCTAATTTCCAGAACACAATAGAAATCCTAGGAATTAATTATCTTGTTAGCTTTCTTAAACTCAGAGTATAAACCCACGATGAACAAAAGCTGTCATATGAAGAGTTGATGCAATATTTAGCTTCTTTTCATGCTTACTATCCTTTGTCCTTTGAGGGCTCATACCCACTTTGAACAATTAATCTTAATTTCTTCAATATGTGACCAAGTTAATGACCCACAATAACAGTTTTAGTTTGACTTTCTGCTTTTGCTTAGTTGTGGTTTTGGTCATTTAAGTTTACAGAATGGATACAGGCTCATTCAATTTCCCTTCAGTGATAGTTTCCCCTATGCTACAAATGGAAAATGGGACATAGAAATAGGGACTGGTCATCAAAAACAGTTTTTGGATGATTAAGAATTCATCCCATGCCTTGTGCTTTGTGTGGGTGTGAGCATGCCCATGTGTCTCTTGGTTTTAATTGCTACAAGCTGATTCGTTTAGAGTATAATCCTGCAGTTGAAAGAGACATGGGGCTGTTTAAATTTTATTTATTTATTTATTTATTTTCAGTGGTTGCCCAAATCAACCAAGTGACACTAGGTAGCTTACAAGTTTAAAATTTTTAAACAATTTAAAAGACATTAAAAAAATAAAAACATCCACAAAAGAAATACATATAAACAGCAACCATGATGATTAATCTGTTAATAGTGAAGCCAAGTTATGGGTCCCTTCACACATTCCATGCCCCAGGGCCAGGTACACAGTCAGGTTTTAAGAGTTTTAGAAAAACTAGCAGGAATGTCATAGAATAACAGAGTTGGAAGGGACCTTGGAGGTCATCTAGTCACTCCCTGCTTTAACAGGAGACCTGTACCACTTCAGACAAATGGCTGTCCCTTCTCTTTTTAAAAGCCTCCAATGATGGAGCATTCACAACTTCTGAAGCAAACCATTCCACTGGCTGATTGTTCTCACTGCGGGGAAGTTTCTCCTTAATCCCAGCTTGCTTCTCTCCTTAATTAGTTTTCTTCTGTTGCTTCTTGTCCTGGTGCTTTGGAAAATAGGTTGACCCCCTCTTCTTTGTGGCAGCCCCTCAAATATTGGAATATGCTGTTACATCACTCCTAGTCTTTCTTTTCCCTGAACTAGACATACCCAATTCCTGCATCCATTCTTCATATGTTTTAGCTTCCACCCCCCCTAATCAGTGGTGGGATTCAGCCAGTTTGCACCTATTTGCAAGAACCATTTCTTAACTTTCTGAGCAGTTCAGAGATCTGGTTGTTGGAAGAAATCTCCTTTTGTTTTTTTTTTTCCATTAGGGACCCTAATCATCCTTGTTGCTATCCTCTGTACTCTTCCCTCAACATCGTATTCTGAACTCTGAAAGGAGAATATTCCAGATTGCTTTTTTCCCCTTCGCTGATTCTTCCTGATACTGGGAAACCTCAAAGGGAGCATGTTAGAATCAGTTAGAAAGGAACAGCAGGGAGAATTATTGGCAAAACTACTTTTTTTTTTTTCACCATCTGGTGCAATGAAAGTAAGAAGAATGAAAACGTGCCATCTTCCTTTCATTTCAAGGCGACATCGAAGAGGCTCTGATCAGTGGTGGGATTCAAATAATTTAACAACCAGTTCTCTGCCCTGATGATTTCTTCCAACAACCAGTTCACCAAACTGCTCAGAAAGTTAACAGCCAGTTCTCCTGAACTGGTGCAAACTGGCTGAATCCCACCACTGGCTCTGATCTGTCAGAATACTTCATTCAAGAAGCAGAACATCAAATTTCTCTTTTTAAGAAAACCTTAAAATAGAATGAAGAAAGGTACTGGTAAAGACACTGGTTCTGTTTAGAACATAGAATATCAGAGTTCGAAGGGACCTTGGAGGTCTTCTAGTCCAGCCTCTGGCTCAAGCAAGAAACCCTATAACATTTCAGTCAAATGGCTGTCCAGTCTCTTCTTAAAAGCCCCCCGTGATGGAGTATTCATAACTTCTGAAGGCAAGCCACTCCGCTGGTTGATTGTCCTCACAGCTAGGACATTTCTCCTTAGTTCTAGGTTGGATCTTTCCTCAGTTAATGTCCATCTGTTGTTTCTTTTCTTGCCTTTGGGTGCTTTGGAAAATAAGTTGACCCCTCTTTTAGTTCTTCAGCATAAAACTTTTACAAGTGTGCTGAGAGAGAGAGAGAGAGAGAGAGAGAGAGAGAGAGAGAGAGAGAGAGAACCATGAGTGGCAGATGATATTTGAGAGAAATAAACACTCAGCAGGGACCAAGCTACTAACTGAAATGTTGGGGAGGAGGAGAAGGAGGATATGCATCCTGGGCAGAAAGCAAACAAGGAGGATAATTAATTAATTTCTTTTTAAATGCATCCGTCTTCTGGAGTGATATATTTCAGGAGGAGAGGAGCGAGGCAGCCTTCGCATGAATTGCTGGCTCACAGTTTAGAGCAACAAAGGAAGGCAGGGGAGGGAGGGAGGGAGAAAAGGAGATAGCAGCTAAAATGTTGAACAGAGAGTGTGGGAAATAACCAGATAAACGGTGGGAGTATTAAGAAGGAAGCACAGAGAAAAGGCGATGGGATTCTGTGGAAATGTCTTAGAATAGCAGGAGGAACCTGAAACTACTCGGATTTTGGGGATGACATCGCATCATTTAACAAGCTGAGGCATTGCCCGTGTTTGCCAAGAGCTGTTGTGTTTGTAGACCGAAAACAAATGAAAGATCCGCAAATTTCCCACCTTGGTTAACACGTGATTTATGATTGCTCTTCCCCCAGAGTTGCCTGCTTCACATGGCAGCTATAGAAATTGAATAAATAAATAAATAAATAAATAAATAAATATATATATATATATATATATATATATATAAAGTAATAAAATATAACATAAATAAATAAAATAATAAAATAACAGAATAACAGAGTTGGAAGGGACCTTTGAGGTCTTGTGGTCCAACTCCCTACCCATGGCAGGAGATCCTATACCATTCTGAGCAAATGGCTATTTGATCTCTTCTTCAAAACCTCCAGTGATGAAGCACCCACCACCTCTGGAGATAAGCTGTTCCATTGATTAATTGTTCCCGTTGTCAGGAAATGTCTTCTTAGTTCTAGGCTGGATCTCTCCTTGATAAGCTTCCATCCATTAACTTTTTACCCTGCCCTCAGGTGCTTTGGAGAATAGGTTGAGCGCATCTTCTCTGTCATAGCTCTTCCAGTATTGGAAGACTGCTACATAAATAAATAAAAAAGAACACTTTCTCCAACACCCATAGGAGAAGCCACTGTATTAATAAAGAGAGAGCAAACCCCATTCTCTTCTAGAACTGAAGATGTCACCTAGGTAGGCAATGAAATATCTGCACTTCATTTTTTCTTTGAAGACGTTTTGCTTCTCATCCAAGAAGCCTCTTCAGCTCTGACACAATAGTGGGGAAGGATTTATATTCCTTGCAGACAGCTGGTCATTTGCATCCTTTTAGAGGGTCGTTGAGGCCACTTGGAGGTTTATCTGTGTCCACAGGGTCACCTGAGTCTCCTGGTTCCTGTAGTCTGCAATTTTTTTCCTCTGGAAATCCATTGCTACTACTCCCACAGTATTCAAAGGGTGTTCATCCCAAATTGTACAGCTAAAAGTCTGTAGAGATTCTCAATCATTCAGGTCGTGGTTCCCACAAGCTCCCTGAGAAATTTACTTGAGGAATTGACCTGTTGGTCAATTCCTCAGGTAAATAACTTGAGGAATTAGCCAACAGGTTTATCTGGGGGCAGAATATGTAATATTAAAACCCTCCTGTCCCTGGCTGTAAAAATACAGTGAATTAATTCTGTCACCCTTGCACGACATCTCCGAGCTGCTGTTTGAAGCATCTGCTTCAATTACTGAATGATTGGGATCGGTCCCCTGTGAAGCCAGTGAAACTGTCCAAATGGAAGAAGCTGAGAAAAGTTTCAGCAAGAAAGAAATTAACAGAAGGTACGTTTTTCCCCCTTAAACAAGATCATCTCACTCCCTAAGCAAGAATGAAAAGGCTTTGTTTTATTTTTAATTCAAGTGAGTGTTTTTTTTTTAAAAAGAAAGGAACTCCTCAATTGGATAGATTTCATTCCAATCACTGTAGAAAGAATTTCAGATAGTAACAAAAAATATCAATGATAGAATCAATTACGAAGGGGCACCAGGGAGAATTCATGGTTGGTCTATCTAGCACCTAAAATAAAGTTTTATCAGGCTTCAAGAGAATCTGGTACCAAGATTTTATTTTAATCTGGTCTGCATCTCCAGAATATAGTTGGTGTTCAAATCTTTGGTCCTCTTTCCACTTGTGCATATAGACAATGCCATGTAGAATACAAGCATTTTCTTTAAGACCATCTCCATATATTAAGCCATATATTTTTCAAACTTGGCAACTTTAAGAGGTTTGGACTTCATTTCCAGGAATTCCTGCAGGGTTATTCATGGAGTTGAAGTCTACGTATCTTAAATTTGCCAACTTTGAAAAAGACAGTTTTAAATCTTCTACTTATACTGTAGCTTTAGCAATAGCAATAAACTTATATGCCACTTTACAGCCCTCTCTAAATGGTTTACAGAATCAGCCTACTGCCCCAAACAATCTGGGTCCTCATTTTACCGACCTCAGAAGGATGGAAGGCTGAGTCAACCCTGAGCCTGGTGAGATTTGAACTGCCAATTTGCAGTCAGCCGGCAGTCAACAGAAGTAGCCTGCAGTACTGCACTCTAACCACTGTGCCATCAGGGCTCATAGCTATAGATAAGAACAGTGTGCTATTACATTTCTTTTTGTTCTGTTTTGGTGAGATGACCTCCTCCTCCTCCTCCTTATCTTCATCATATCCTAGAATCTGAATTGCTTCTAAATCCTTGGCAGAAAACAGAAGCCACCTCAATTTAGAGAATGTAACTGACTGGGTTATTGGAATTCTAATGCTAATGTTAATGGAATTCAAGAAATATCTTCTCAAATCTTCATTCGTATTGACAGATCCTTTGTAGTTATTATCACTCATATTTATTTGGCTCATAACCCTGCAAGAGGAAGAGGAGGAGGAGGAGGAGAGGAGGAGGAAGGAGAAGGAGAAGGAGAAGGAGAAGGAGGAGAAGAAACTGCAATTTCTCCCACCCAGCACTTACCAGAGTGGCTGTTTCATGGCTAAAACTCCCACTGATTGAGGAATTCCAGGAGTTAGAGCTTTTCCAACTGTAGAGACTTGATGCGGGCCAATGCTCTAGTATTATTGATCAAGATCTAAATGTATTCCTCCAATCTGAGACTCTAGCTTGGAGTTTCAATTGAGAAAATGCGATGTGAACATCAAAAGTAACATCAAAGCTGGTTGCTGTGTGCCAACAGGGCATCTCTTCAAAGAGGAAAACAGTCCAGAATTCCGCTAGTGATGGCATAGATCTCATTTATAGATCAAACTGTTGGCTTGCTTATATAGAAACAGAGACAAACTTACCCACCAAAGTTTCAGCATTTCGCAGCTACCTTGAGCTCATCTTTGGTGGACTTGTCAGCTTTTAAAAACAAGCCTTCTGCATTAGGCCTAGGCAGTAATCTAAATATTTTATAATACATATGCTGCGTCTGCTAATGCAAGCCTTGGCCAGAATCCACCCTTCCTGGCTGCATTCAAGGATCTTCCCTCAACTCAGCATGTTTCAAATTGTCTGCATCTCCAATCATTTCCAACTAGGAGGGAAATAGGGAAGAGGAAATTACGAAGAAGCATTTCTGGCTTTCTGTTGTTAAGCAAAGCAAGACAAATTGCTTTAATAATAATGTTCTTTGCTTTCTTGGGTAAATTGGGTATGTCTAGTCTAATGAAAGAAAGGACTAGGGGAGATATGATAGCAGGATTCCAATATCTGGCACAAAGAAGAGGAAACCAAGCTATTCTCCGAAGCACCTGAAGGCAGGACAAGAAGCAATGAAGGAAAACTAATCCAGGAGAGAAGCAAACTAGAACTATGGAGAAATTTCCTGGCAGTTAGAACAATTAATCAGTGGAACAACCTGCCTCCAGAAGTTGTAAATGCTCCAACACTGGAGGTTTGTAAGAAGAGATTGGACAGCCATTTGTCTGAAATGGTATAGGAGCTCCTGCTCAAGCAGGGGGCTGGACTAGAAGACCTTCAAGGTCCCTTCCAACTCTATTATTCTATGTATTATGTTTAATAATAATCTTTTTCATTGCTTTTCCTTTTTCTCTGTTCTTCTCAATAACTAATGTAGTAGTGATAAGTCTTCCCACTTTTCACATTCATGGGCTGGACTGATAAAGCATACTAAATCTTAGGTTTGGGCTTTGGAAGAAGGATTCTTGCAATTAGAGACCACGCAGTGCCCAAAGAAATAATCCATAACTTAGAGAGACAGATTGCATCACGCTCAAGTTAATGGTTGGAATTCCAGAAACTTGAAATTCCACATTTTTGAGTAGTTCTAGTGTGCTCTGCACAACTAGTCGTGTTCTCCAGCAATCCCAGTAACTGTAAAATGAGAAGGTATTTTTCATTTAGGATGGAAGAAAATGTTATAGCCCTCCTAATGTTATTGAAAGTCTTATTGTTCGTGAATTCAGCTAATCCCCTTCCAAATATTGTGCGGGTGATCACTTCCAACATGTAGAATCCCAGCTTTTAATATAGTGGAGTATATCTCCTGAATCTGTGGCCATGTGGCTTTTTTCCAATCCTATGAGCAGGAAATCTCCAAGGGTTTCACCTTCTGGAGTAGAAGAAGGATGATCCATTTCTCTCCTTGGCTTTCTAAGCTGCTTATGCCAGCAAATCTCTTCGCCTTTGGCCTCAGTGCATTCACCCTGATGTTTTTGAACAGGACCCCACTGTCTGGGTTCACCCCAGATGCTTAATCTGCTCAGCCAAAGACCAGCAAGCTGTGTTTACACCATTTGCTAAGCTTGGTTTATTTTAATTTTAATTAGTGTGTTTGTTTTTTCTGGGAGGCCTAGTGCATGGAGTGAAATCAGTCTTTTGGGTTAGTTCATGATCCAACACATTATGTGAACCCTGAAAATGGGTGGACTCATAAATAGATCGAGCTTGTCTTCCAAACTTAGCTGTTGTGGAATGATGGTGATAAATACCTTTGCAGGAAGCCATCATTGCCAGCCCACAAGCTAATAGTCTGAAGACCCTGCTCAGAATCACTTCTGCAGTCCGGCCAGCCACAATCACAAACACCTTATGGCTTGGTGGCAATAAAATGGCATTCTAAGATCTTCCACCAATTATTAAGCTACCCAATTGGAAGTCCCCGGAGAACCTTCTAATAGTTCCTCACTTAGGGTGGCAAGGCAGATGGAAGCTTCCAGTGACTATATCTCTGCTCCTTGGGAATATCTCATCAGCACCCAACTTATTAGCTTTTAAGAAATAATTGAAAACAGAGCAATTGAGGACACCTTGTTACTACCTATTTGTGCCCCGATCATACAGGTAGTTTTAATTATTCTGGACACCACAATATGAACATAATGTTGGGACCCTAGAAGGGGTGCAGAGAAGAGCAACAAAGATGATTTGAGGGCTGAACCAGTGGTGGGATTCAATTTTTTTTACTACCAGTTCTGTGAGCATGGCTTGGTGGGCTTGCCGTGGCTTGGTGGGCATGACATGGGAAGGTTACTGCAAAATCCCCATACCCTCCCCACCCCACTAACCTGCTTTCCAGCTCCATTCTCCTGTGCAGGGCAACCAAAGAAGATCCAGCCGATCAGCTGGGACTCGGGAGGAAGAGAAAAGATGGGGGCGGGGCCAGTCAGAGGTGGGATTTGCCGGTTCTCCAAACTACTCCAAATTTCCACTACTGGTTCTCCAGAACCTGCTGAATACCACCTCTGGGCTGAACCATATGATGAACGATTGAGAGAACTTGATATGAGCCATGGTGGCGCTGTGGTTGCAATGCAGTACTGCAGGCTACTTCTGTTGACTGCCGGCTGCCTGCAATTTGGCAGTTCGAATCTCACCAGGCTCAAGGTTGACTCAGCCTTCCATCCTTCCGAGGTTGGTGAAATGAGGACTCAGAATTGTTGGGGGCAAGAGGCTGACTCTGTAAACCGCTTAGAGAGGGCTATAAAGCACTGTAAAGCGGTATATAAGTCTAAATGCAATTGCTATGTCTAGTCTAATGAAGAAAAAGAGGAGACACAATAGCAGTCTTTCTCTACTTGAGGGGCTGTCACAGAGAAAGAGAGGATCAACATATTATCCGAAGCATCCCAAGGGGAGGACAAGAACTCGTGGTTGGAAGTTCATTAAAGAGAGATCCAGTCTAGAACTAAGGAGAAGTTTCCTAATATTGAGAATAGTTAATCCGTGGAACTGCTTATCTCCAAAAGTTGTGGGTGCTCCACAACTCCACAAAAATCTCCCTGGAGATTTTTAAGAAGAGATTGGAAATCCATTTGTCTGGAATGGTACAGGGTCTCCTATCTATCTGAGCAGGGGAGTTGGAGTAGAAAACCTGCAAGATCCCTTCCAAATCTATTATTCTATGTTCAGTTATTTTATATGATGACGGTTTTGTACTTATTTATTTATTTTATTTATTTGATTTGCCAATTGTTTACAAGATAATAAGTATAAATGTATACATAGTTGTGAATACATGAAATGGTTACATATAAGAAAAATAAAGAATAAGAGAAACAATAGGACAGGGACGGTAGGCACGTTGGTGCGCTTATGCACGCCCCCTACAGACCTCTTAGGAAAGGGGTGAGGTCAATAGTAGACAGTCTAAGGTTAAAGTTTTTGGGGTTTGGGGAAGAAACTACAGAGTCGGGTAGAGTATTCCAGACATTGACCACTCTATTGCTGAAGTCGTATTTCCTGCAATCAAGTTTGGTGCGGTTTACTTTGAGTTTGTATCTATTGTGTGCTCTTGTGTTGTTATGGTTGAAGCTGAAGTATTCATTGACAGGTAGGACATTGCAATGTATGATTTTGTATACCATGCTTAAGTCAGACCGAAGACGGCGTAATTCAAGGTTTTCTAGTTCTAGAATTTCAAGTCTGGTGGCATAAGGTATTCTACAGCGAGTAGAGGAGTGGAGAACTCTTCTTGTGAAATATTTCTGGACTTTCTCAATTGTGCTAATATCAGATACGTAGTGTGGGTTCCAGACTGATGAACTGTATTCGAGTATTGGTCTAGCAAATGTTTTGTATGCTCTGGTTAGTAGTGTGATATTTCCAGAGAAAAAGCTACGTAGGATTAGGTGTTGGAGTAGAAAACCTGCAAGATCCCTTCCAAATCTATTATTCTATGTTCAGTTATTTTATATGATGACGGTTTTGTACTGTAGATATTTAGCATAATTTGATGAAGTTATAACTTCTGAAAGCCTTTTTGATTGTGGCAGGGAGAAAATTAATAATCAGACTTGGGGAGGCAGGCCTGTTGGGCCGAAGGTTAGATTCTGGATTCAGATTTCTGTCCTTTCAGATTTGCCCTAGAAATGGTCAGCCATTTAATGAAATGCATGTACCCTAAAATACAATTATCAGGGGGTCCTTAAGCATCCTATGATGATAGCCTGGGAGAACAGCCATACTTTAAATACTTACAGAACATCATCCAAGTGGAAGCCACACAGATCTCTCTGGGGTGGGTGGTGGAGATATCATGCCATTACAACAGAGAAGTTGCAGTTCCATGCAGTTTTTCTCAACCTCGGTAATTTTACAATGTGTGAACTTCAACTCCCAGAATTCCCTAGCCAGCATGGCTTTATGGGGAATTCTGTGAGTCGAAACCCGTACATCTTAAAGTTGACAAAGTTAAGAAACACTATATTTAGTTTTAGTTTACTTTATTGTCCTTGCACCTCGTACAATGAAATTAAATACCATCTTCAATGTACATTATGACTATGAACATAAACACAAACACACATCCTTCACATTCTATACATTGAATTGAAAACCCCCGATACTGCATTAATATTGCACTATACAGAAGAATTCAAAAGAGCTCCTGCCCTGGGATAGAAGATGTTTTTCAGCCTATTTGTCCTTCTTTTTATTGTCCTGTCCCGTCTACCAGATGGTAATAGTTGAAAAAAGGGTGCCTAGGATGAGATGGATCTTTGAGGATGTTTTGAACTTCCTTAAGGCAGTGGGAGCTATAAAGCTCTTCCAAAGAGGGGAGAGGACAACCCATGATCCTCTGGGCAATGACGTTCACCCTCTGGAGTGCTGTCCTATCTGCCCCTGTGCAATTGGCAAACCATACAGAGGTGCAGTAAGTTAAGATACTCTCTATGATGCAGCGGTAGAAGGTCATCAGCAGTTTTTTCTTTCAGTTGTTGTTTTCTGAAAAGTATCAGGTAGTGTAATCTCTGCTGGGCCCTTTTGACCAGGGCTGCAATGTGAGCACCCCAGGTCAGGTCCTCTTTTATGGTAACACCCAGAAACTTAAAACTGGCCACTTGCTCCACTCTGTCTCCATTGATAAGCAAGGGCTGGAGGTCTGATCTGTTCCTTCTATATAGTCCACTATCAGCTCCTTGGTCTTATTGGTGTTGAGGACCAAGTTATTGCCTCCACACCACAAAAGCAACCGGTCCACCTCATCTCTGTAGGCAGACTCACCCCCCTTGGAGATGAGATCCACCACTGTTGTATCATCTGCAAATTTAGTAATAGTATTATTACTATAATAGCTGAAAAGTTAGATGGTATTATTTGATCCAAGAAAATCCAAAGACACCGACTGTGCAGCAACCTTACCGAGAGGAGCCAAAAACATAGGAGAGAGGCAATTCCTTTACGTATTCTTCTTGTAAAGAAAAAATCCTGGACATTTCTTGGGCTGGAAATTCTCACCCCTGTTCATGCTGGACAGGGAATTTTGGAAGTTGCAGTCCATCCACACTTAGGGCTAAAATCTCATCTTCAGAACCTTTGTTGAGTGTCCTCTTCTGAACTTCTTATATTTGACAGTTAACCTGCATGTTTCGGTCTTTGGAAAAACCGAGCTTCCATTTCTCTCTGTTTCGTTCTTCCTTCTAACGATCTTTTCGCCATTTCATCTTACGTTTCTTTAGCTCCCCCCCCCCCAAGAATAATTTTCCACCCATCTGGTGACCCCAAATTCCACAAAAAGGGGGGGGGGGGGTGTTTACCCCAGCCACCGGGTATTCCAACTGAATGGGAAAGAAAGCAACTGGCCAACGATTGCAGCTCTTCCCATTAACATTTCATACTTACATTTCATTCTCTTTTAACACGTTTAAATAATAGATCAACTTAGCATAACTAACAGGGCGGCTTTATAAAGCACAAGAAGAAGTCTCTGTAAGCAAGCATGCCAAACTCATAAAAAAATGGATTTTTTGCAAATGTTGTTTAGACCCAGTTTGAAGCCAATCATGTGGTGGGCACTCAGCGTAGAAGCAGGGAAGGCAAAGGAAAACCTTTCAAAAGCTTTAGGTTGGAAATGGCTTTGTGTGTGTGTGTGTGTGTGTGTGTGTGTGTGTGTGTGTGTGTGTGTGTGTGTGTGTATTTTAGCCGGTGCCATAATGGCTTTGCCACACAACTCTCCAGAAAGGCTCACTCAGCTCCCACTGTGCAGCTTTGCTAGAGAAATATGCATCCTAGAAATGGTCTCCTTTCTAAAGTTACAATCCCTGGAATACAATCTGGAGGATGAAAACGTACACAAAAACCAAACTCTATGCATTAAATTAAAGGCGATGCAAAGCACCCTACATGTGGTTGCATCCTGTTTAAACATAGAAGAACACGGAATCATAGGGCTTGGGAGGTCTTCTTGTCCAAATCCCTGCTCAAGGTAGGATAGGACTGTATGCCATTTAGCTCAAGTGGTTGTTGAATCTATTTCTAAAAACTTCCAGCAATGGAGCACCCACAATTCTAGGAGGGAAGCTGTTCCATTAATTGTTTTCCCTTTCAGGACATTTCTGCTTACTTCTAGATTGGATCTCTTTTTGACACACTTCCACCCATTACTTCCTATCCTGCCCTCTGGTGCTTTGGAACAGGGGTCTCCAACCTTGGCAACTTTAAGACTTGTGGACTTCAACTCCCAGAATTCCTCAACCAGCAAAGCTGGCTAAGGAATTCTGGGAGTTGAAGTCCACAAGTCTTAAAGTTGCCAAGGTTGGAGACCCCTGCTTTGGAAAATAAGTCAATCCCCTCTTCCTCTGTGACTGTTCTGACCTAGGCTTCCCAAGATCATGAAGCAAACTCCTTGTCCCAATAAAACCCCTTTTTATTTAGGTTAAAGGGAATTCCTCTACAGCAAAGTCCCGGTGAACAATCTTCCATAAGATTTCTCAACTACAGACCTTTATCAGGCTGGAGAGTTGCCAGGCCAATATCTTCCAAATGCCACACTGTAGCAGCAATTACTTGGCAAGAAGTCAGGAACAGATCTTCACTCTAATGAACTGAACTAATTGTCTCCTGCAAACACCATTCTCCTTTTGCTCCTCTTTATTTTTTATGGGAGGGCCATTCACCATCCACCTGTGGCTTTTCTCCCAAGTCAACCCTTGTTCCTCAGCTGTTCCCTTCTTCTGGCAGCTCTGCGCATGCGCACACTGGGAACAGGCTCCAGCTGTTCTTCTGCCTCACTGATCTCCGACTCGGAAGGCAGCTGATTAACTGTCGGATGCCCCTGGCTCTATCTCTGCCTTCGACGTCAGAGCCTTCCCCAGACTCCAGGACTGGCCCATGTTCCTCCCCAACCTCCTCACTATCCGAGTCTGCCGCCAGCTCCTCTGGCCACTGGCGGGCCACAACAGTGATGGCCCCTCAACTACTGGAGGACAATTATCATTTTCCCACTAATCTTTCTGTTTGATAGCTAGATATATCTAGTTTCCTCAACCCATTCATCATACGATTTAGGCTCCACACCCTTTATCATCCTTGAATCATTTATCATCTTTAGCATTTTTGATAAAGATGATAAAGATCTCATTGATGTCAAGATTATTCTTGGCTCTAATTATAAGATGGGGGGGAACCTCTTTGATTTGTTTAGCATGCAAAATGGGGCCTCTCCTGCAGCTGCCATCAAAGCGTCCATCTGATACAACAGCAAAAGATACTATTTTGCATTTCAGGGTGCAATTTGATAGCCATTTCAGGGATCTCTTAAGTCTTAGAGAGCTGATGGAAGAAGGCTTGTAACCAGCCTAAAGGTTTAAGGAGTAGCAAAAATTTATGGAGGAGTTTATACCCTCTTTCCGAGGCCAATTACATTAGTGGTGGGTGGGGGGCTGGACTAGCAGATCTCCAAGGTCCCTTCTACCTCTGTTATTCTATTAAACAAACACAAAGGGAGACAATTTTGGTTGGAGATGAGAGAATTTCACGGAACCATCGTAGGAATGAGTCAATCAAGTCCCAATCCAGTTTTCCATAAAACTCTGCCCCTACATTGTTTTAAATGTATTCATAGTTTGAGTGACACTTGGAGGTACCACTTTTTAGAAGAAAAGGCTGAAGAAGGGTTAAGATGATGATTATGTACCATCAAGTCATTTTTGACTCTAGTGACCTCCATGACAATATTTCCTCTTCTGGTCCTTCATGTCTTCCATTAGTGTATTGATCATCTCCCTAACTCAGTTTATCTTCCTTTCTGCTGGTTGTTCTCTTCTTCTCTTTCCTACCCCTTTTTCAAGCTTCGGGGCCTTCTCCAGAGAACTAGATCTTCACATAATGTCTCCTCAAGTGAGAACTCTGGGTTTATTTGTTCAATGATCTATCAGTTTGTTCTCTCCACAGTATTCTCAGGAATCTCCTCCAACACCAAAGTTCAACAGCATCCATTCACTTCCTGTTCTGCTAATTCAAAGTACAACTTTCACCACCATAGTGTGTCATAGGAAATACCATGACTTGGATGATTCTGATCTTTAAGAATTATACAAAATATTGTATTAATCTAAAAATCTCACCCCGGAATTGACCCCTGAAACTTGCCATGAATTTCCCAGTGCAAGGTTGAAGCGATCTCCCTATTGACAAAGGCCAAAAGCCTTTTCAAGCATTGTGAACAAATTTCAGAACAGTCCATAACACAATTTTTCTCTTATGCCAGAGCATTTTCCCCTTATGCCTAAAAAGAAAATTGTCGTCTCATATTACCATTCCAAAGTCAATCTATTGTTGTGTTATGTTGTAGTTGTTTGAATTTTAAGTGGGAATAGGGAGGGAAACCAGATGAAAGCCATACAACAATAGTGGCCAATACTCAGAGAAACTGATTGCAGAATTAAATCCAGACAATGCAGGGAAATTTTACATACAGAAAAAAGCTCAAGTGGAGAAATACTATTAGATTGAACTTATTAACACGGGAGTTGGTTTTTCTGAGTCTAAGTGCTACCTGGAGGTAAAATGCAGTATGGGCAATTCTTTGACTTCTATACTGTCAGATTTTCCCCACCAGTGACACCCTGGATATATTAAGACTACATATCCTATAATTCTCACCCAAGAGAGTAGATGTAGAAGAAGAACAGGCAGAGCTGGGAGTTGGAGTTAAAGGCATCATTAGTTTAGAGTCCTTGCCTTGCTATAATCAATCCAAGTCCACACATACCCTTGAATTCTGTTGTCCCTCATCTCGCACCAGTTTAATGCTGAGCATTAGTCCCCAGATTCTTGTGTACAGTCTTCAGTAAATCATTTATGCTCCAATCAACATGAATGGAACTGGTAGTAGATGGGAATTGCAGTCCCAACATATTTGTTGCTATATGAAGACACAAGGCTAATTCCAGCTTCAACAGCCCTTTGTCATGCTTTCTTGGGATAGCTTTGAGCTGAAAGGGGAGATTAATCAGAATAACAGAATTGGAAGGGGGCTTCGAGGTCTTCAAGACTAACCCCCTGCTCAACCAGGAAATGCTACACCATTTCGAACAAATGATTGTCCAACCTCTTCTTAAAAACCTCCAGTGAAGCACCCACAACTTCTGGAGGTGAGCCGTTCCATTGATAGATGGTTCTAACAGTCAGGAAATTTCTCCTTAGTTCTAGGTTGCTTCTCCCCTTAATGAGTTTCCACTCGTTGCTTCTTGTCCTGCCTTCAGGTGCTTTGGAGAATAGCTTGACTCCCTCTTCTTTGGGGAAGCCCCTGAGATATTGGAAGACTGCTATCATGTCACCCCTAGTCCTTCTTTTCATTAAAATACCCAATTCCTACAACCGTTCTTTGTATGTTTTAGCTTCCAGGCCACTAATCATCTTTGTTGCTGTTCTATGCATTTTTTCAAGAGTTTCAACATCTTTTTTTATGTCATGGTGATCAAGGTAGACAGCTACAAGTTGCCATTTTAAATCTCCCACAATCTCCTGGTGGAGAAAGATCCAGAGCATTCTGGGAAAGCGATACCATGGCAGGGATTGAATATGAAATTCTAAAAAAAAAATCTGTTCTGGCAAATTGAGAACAAGAGCCAGAGGGCCTGACTAATATCTTTGTAGTTGCCAGAGGGCATAAATGCTGAAGCTAGTTGTCAAAAGGCATATCTGATGTCAAGACCATTTACTACTTATGGGCTCAGCTACCTCAATCCTCTCCAAAGTAAAATTAAATGGAAGCAAAAGCCAAATGTCCCTCATGTGCACATCTAGAAACAAGATATGCCTTCTGACTGGATCACTTTCCAGCCTAATCTTTTTCTGATTGTTCCCTCTTGGCACCCTGTTGAAAGTGATCAAATGTGCTGCTTTGCAATCCTTTTCTGGAAAATAGGCAGTTGTTTGTAAGTGATTAATATATTGTTGCTAACTATTTAACTTGTAAACACAGTCCTTCTTTTAAAAGCAAAATTGAGTCCTTTTTGTTGTATGAAAATATTGAGAAAAGAAGATGCTATTTTTAAAGCAGACAAATGTTCACCCATATTTTAATGCCATTAATTTCAGACACGTCTATTCCCTTGCTGTGTGGTTCTACCTTGAGAATGGATCTGCTCGTGTAAAATAAAACAGATCTTGTGTTTGATCATTGGGTTTTGAGGTTAGATGGAGACCAAATATCTCACTAACTATTCTCTCTCTTTCTCTCTCTCTCCCTCTCTCCCTCTCCCTCTCTCTCCTTCCAATCTTCCAGGTGCAAGTGGGAAGTACACCTCAGGACCAAAGAATTGTAGGATACATTTCCTGCACCCACTTGCAAGCTCTGGCAGGTAAATATGGATCTGTTCTTTCAATCATCCTTATGTGGTATGGGAAAGTTTCTATGGTTTTGACTTCATCTGCAGAAAACAGGTTGGATCATTCTTCCTTGGACGATCTCCTATCAATGCCACACATTTTGAACATAAAAATGTCGCATGCAGGATTAGACTAAGGTTTAATACTCTATGGAACAACAACACCAAGCTAGGCGGTAGCAGCCAGTCAAGCTTGTCTAGTCTGGGAAAGCTAAGCTGAATTCTTCCCGCTCTCTGTCTCTCTCAACCTCTCCAAAACAAATTCTGTTTCATGAAACTGAGGAAGGTAGATAGAAGAATTGCAGAATAATTTTTCTGCATGCCATTAATATATATTCAGTGTGCTTCAACAACGTAGAGCAATATAAAAATGAGATGGAAGAATATCAGAGTTGGAAGAGATCTTGGAAGTCTTCTAGTTCAAACTCCTGGCTCAAGCAGGAGACCCTACACCATTTCAGACAAATCTGTGTCCAGTCTCTTCTTGAAAGCCTCCAGTGATGGAGCTACCACAACTTCCGAAGGCAAGCTGTTCCACCATTTTATTGTTCTCACTGTTAGGAAATTTCTTCTTGGTTCTAGTCTGCTTCTCTCCTTGGTTAGTTTCCATCAATTGTTTCTCATCTTGCCTTTTGGTACGTTTGGGAAAAGAATTGATGGATGGGCATATGCAGAAATGGAACAAGATATGAATAAAGGAATCCAGGAGCCTCATGAATTTATAATATGCCTTGGCTTTCTTCAGTGGCTTTGCAAATTAGTTTTCCATGTCTAGCATGGCTGATCCTAACATATGGAACGTGATCTAAAGCAAGTTCCATCTTTCAGTAATGATGTATTTCCTAAACATCATGCAATAAACCATTCTGGTACATATAAATCTTTTCTAACTATCACATGAATCTTCAGAAAATGATGCCTGTTGAAAATCAACTTGTGAGTCTCATCGGGTGAAAAATAATTATAGTTCATTATTTCTTGGTTGCATAAAAGTACTTGGAAACAGCTTTGGATGCCTGTCGTGCTTAACTAGTCCTATTTCAATAAATAGTTGTCTTTTTTTACCCACAGTAATGCAAAATAATCTAAATATTATATGAATCTCATCTCAAAATAAACGGTGTGTCATCTGGTAATGCTTTGGGATTAAGTTCTACATTCAATGTTTCTTTTAAAAATGAAAACATCCAAATTAATGATAGGTGGGTGAAAAGTCACTTGACAGAACAAGTGCCTTTTTAGTAGATATATCCAGATTCTTAGCTTTTCAACATTTAACATAAACAGTTGCCAAAGGTTTAAGAGGATGGCTTGTTCTGAATAAATTGCTACATGTAGTACTGGCGATAACAAAGTAAATAATTGTTTTTAAAGAAGGAAAGAAAAGTTAGCATGAAGTAGTGATAAAGAAAATTAGGGCTATCACATTTGACCAACAAAACATTGGAAAATCATTTGATTGATTGACTGAGTGATGGGTTTAATTGATTAATGGATTATTAACTCTTAGCAATCATATGTATATTCTCCGGGATTATTTGCTCACAGCCTGGTCCTTCAGAATAAGAGAATAACAGAGATGGAAGGGACCTTGGAGATCTTCTAGTCCAACCCCCCCCCCCCACTCAAGCAGGAGAGCCTATACTATTCTGGACAGCAATTCCTTCAGCAATTCCAAAAATGGACTTATCATTTGGTCTCTGGTCCACTCACCTGGCTGTTCTCTTCTCTGCAAGCTATGAATGTGAAAACTTAATCAGTGGGTTTCTATTAGGTGTTGTGTCATAGCTTATTGATGAAACAGGTGAATACGTGTTCTGATCCAAACCCTTTTCTAATAAGACAAATAATAACCAAAGAGAACAGAAACCTTTTAATGATTCTTGCGAATCCCCGGTTAAAAGGCTGCTGCAAACTAATTAACTTTGATAAGCACAAGTTTTGCCAAAACTGTGCTAGTCTGCCAAGAATAACATATAAGAAATATTTCACAACACAAGAGTCTTCAAATACCAACTTAAAATACTGTAATGTCCATGAGGCTGAGTTTCAAAACGTCTTTGCTTCTTGCAAAGAACGTTCGCTTCACAGCTGGCTTTTATCTTCTTGAAGGAGGGGTGATTACCTTGCAGCCTTACTCCCGAGTCACCCAGGCTGTTGTGGCTGCTCTTTCCTGTGAGCAATCCTGCACGCATGCACACTTGGCACAGGCTCCTCGGGAACTTCTTCATCACTACTGTCAGCCCCCACAATCTCTGAAGGCAGCAGTCCACTCCCTAATGGTCCTGGCCTCTCACCTGAGTCCTCGCTCTCCTCAGCCATCCCCACCTGCTGCCGGCTAACCACAACAATACTAGACTCCCACAGTAACAGAATAATAACAGAGTTGGAAGGGACCTGGCTGGTCTTCAACCTCCTGCTCAAGCATTGAATTCCACAGGTTTTAAAGTGGCCAAGGCTGGACACCCCGATCTCAATTTTTCTCCCCTCAAAACGTTTGATGGATTTTGAGCAGCACTCCACAAGGACAGTTCAGCAATCAGCTAACGAAAATATACCATGCATGTAGTGCGCTCATATGCTGTTATTGGCGATTTCAAAGGAAGCCTTCCAACCAACAGCGCATTATCTTAGAATGATGGATGAGTCAAAGGAGTCAGAGAAGGACATTTACAGCCAGTGCCTCTGACTGGTTGGCCGGCAATAAATCAAATTCTACAAAGTAAGGACGAGCGCCATAATGATGCAACCCTGGCTGTATGTAGAGTCCTTGAATGGACACACTTTGCCTGACTAGACAAATACACCGTCGCACTGCATCTGTCACCTGTAAAGCTACGGATGTCAAGAGCCCACGTTCAGTTTGCATTTTGCACCAAAAGGTTTTTTTTTCCCCCTCTCTCGCTCTGTCTCTCTGTCTCTCTCTCTCTCTCCCCCACCTGGTTAGACTACACAGAAGAGCCTTTTGCCTTCAGCAGCTCACCAATCCCTTCCTTCATCATCCCTTTTGCAGACATAATAGCATTGATTCTAATATGGGCAGCTCCAGGAATGTTGAGCCCAACACTTCTATTGCAAAGTAAGCAGTTCTTAAGCAAATTTTAACCTCACGTTGTGACCTTTTTGGCCACGGCTAATAAGTGATTCACTGCAATTAAGTGACTCATATGGTTGTTAAGGCAATCTTGCTTCGCCCGTTGACTCCCTCGCCATTGTCTGGAGAAAAAAGAACTGGGGATGACATGAGGGGAAGAGCACCTGGGAAATTTTGAAGACGAGGATTGGAGCAGCTTTGAGCCAAACTATCACATGTCCTACTTCTTGAAAATTCTTCTGGCTGTTTGTCACCGTGTGTAGACAGTGGCACAAGCAATTTCTGGAAATCAGCCATGCCCTCTTGGTAATAGTATTAAAAAGTGCCAGAGCCAACATTAAGAGTAGAATACAGGAGAGGCAAATCCACTTTGCATCCAGGTTATTTTAATTTAGATACCGTAGAATCAAGTTTAATCTTGAAGCCTGCAGCTATTGTTTATTCAATATCTCAGATCCATATTATAAAACATCATATAAAAAAAAGGATTGTTCCATGGTAGTTCTATCTGGGGAATAGACTAGAGGAAAAAATCTGTATTGTTAGAGATTTTTCTCTTGGTTCTGGGAAGGTTGACTCTGTAAAACAGGGGTCCCCAACTCCAGGGCCACAGCCTGGTACCGGACCATGGCCCTGTTGGAAGAAATATCCATCTGGGTTCTGTTCCAAGTGGGGAGAAAGACACTGGAAACATGGAGGCTGATTGGCAATATAGTTTATTGGTGGACAGGACCACATGGGTTTGAGGTCCTGGACAGCTGAGCACATGGAGTGGAGAGTGAGGGTTATTTATACCCTCTCTTGGGTCTAGCCCTTGAGCTTCCTGTTCCTGCGGCGAAAGCATGTATTCTATTGGTTGTCAGACTCCCAGGGGGTCATAGCTGAGGTTGTCTGAGATATGTTTGGTTGAACCTTGCTGGGTGATGATGTAATGAACAGATTTGTGTTCTGTGGGCAATTCCTGTTGTGTTTTAATGGCTTTGTCCTGGTTTGGATCTTGAGTGATGGACTAACCCTACCATTATACCTTTGTTCAAAATATCATGTCTTGAATGGATTATCAAATTTGCATTTCTAAAAGCTGGCCTCAGCTTAGCATCAGCTTAGGGGCAGGGAACTATGGCTCTGAATTTCTGTCTTTAGAAGCATGTTTCGCCTTTTCTCATCCAGGGAAATATAATATTCTGTCTTTTTAATATTTCCTAAAATACTTCATTCTTCTAGGAGGGTTGGGTGCTAACTTTCCTCAGCCCTTTTGGAACAGGGCCCTGCAAGGCACAGATGTGGGAAGTTCCATTGCACGAATGGCGGGCGCTCATGTTTGTGTGGGAAGCTCCAATAGTGACAATGTCAGGTGCATCTGCCACTTGCATAAATGGACCTGTGAGTGCATGCCTGCTGTTTGTGTAGAAGCTTCCCTTCTTCCCACCACCTGCCGGTCCACAAACTCAGAAATATTTGAAGACCCTTGCCATAGAATATGTCCTCCTAGATCTATAACATGAAGACCAACATCAAGGATGCATGTAAGGTCTTGTCCTGGAGCAGTGATCTCCCATTCTGAATTTTGGAAAATATATCTATATCTACAAAAGCGGAATACCACTCACACATCATCACAAAATCTCCAGAATCGTAAAGCCTACTAACTTGAAATTTGGCACGTATGTTCCTCTTGGCTTCTAGGTGCTCGCTAAGAAAGGATTTTTTAAATGACCATCAGAGTATTAGCATTTCCTATATTATTATTATTAACACGCTCTGATGCTAAGGAGTTCTACTCCCCCTCTCCCCCTGAAAAGAAACCTGTCCCAAATACAAAACACAAGCAGAGGAGAGGAATTTCAGTTTCAGTTTTAGTTTCACAGCACCAAGCAGTTTTAGTACAGAACAGTTGAGCTAAGCCACGCCCAGGCTCCTTGCCGTCTCCTTCGTGCTCACACAGCAAATACTCAACTCCCTCACACACTGACTGACAGGACGCTAGCCAAGATGAATACCGATGGATGCTGGTAGGCAGAGGCAAAATTTCCCCCCCTTATTTTCCTCCCCAAATACTAAGCCCGATCACATAGTTTCATAGCGAAGCACAGATATCAGGGGTGGGATTCTACCAGTTTGCACCTAATCGCTAGAACTGGTTGTTAACATTCTAAGCAGTTCGGAGAACCGGTTGTTAGAAGAAATTACTGGCCTAATCCTGTAAGGAAGGCAGGAAGGAAACATTCTGGTGTTGCTTACAGAAACTGCCTCTCCGCTAACCCTTATTACATTCTTGGCAGGACTAGACTTCCTGTCTCAGGAACATCTCTGGAGTTTTTTTTCCCCTCCTTTGCTGGTACTTTGCTTGTGTGGAGTGACCATTCAAAGTTACAATGGCACTGAAAAAAGTGACAGGACCATTTTTCACACTTACGACTGTTGCAGCATCCCCACAGTCATGAGAGACCAGGCGAGGAGATGCGTGCCTCGATGTGAGTGATATTGAGTTGGCCACACCCAACCAATAACATGACCACCAAGCCACGTCCACCCAGTCACATGACCTCCAAGCCACGCCCACCACCTAAGCCACGCCCACAGAACTGGTTGTTAAAAATTTTGAATCCCACCCCTGACAGATATCGAACTAGTATATATATATTGCCATAGCATCTCCTTCTCACCCAGTCTCTCTGCTTAAAGTCGGTTGGTCCTTTTTTCTGCTAGGAAACAGCTCAAAGTGCAGTGAAATCCCCGCTGAACGTTATTTCAGATTCAAGCTTTTTAGAAGACCTTTCCTGGAGATGCTAGCAATTGCAGCTGGGGCCTCTTATATGCAAATCTTCCTTTTGAAGCAATGCAAGGCTCTCCAATGAATATTTAATCACCTTTAGTCTTTGATTTTTTTTCTCTGTAATTGGCTCTCTGCTTCTTGTTCCAGTCCCACTTATTCATACTTAGATTTCTCCAGGTGCCCATCTAAAATTTATACTCGTTTGCTTTCTGATTACAGGTCAGCTAGGAATGCCTGCATAGTTTTTCTCTCTTTTGGGGGAGGTAGATGCCAGTTTATTTTTATTTTATTTTATTTTGGAAAAAAAAAAAACCACTTTTTATTGCTGTTTCTGCCTCTGAATTATCTTGAAGTACCCGTAGCCAAGGAAAACCAGCTTTTCAAATTTCAGGCAGGAATTTTCTCCTATACAACGAGAGCCGCATTTGCAGCTCTTTGTTTCATCTCACTGAATGGCAACCGCTTATCCACAGTGGAAAATCAGAACCTAGAGCTAATTAATATCTACTGCGGTCCGAGCCATTTAACTTATCGTAGTGGGTGGTGGAAATGTTCTCCGGTGTCTTGGTTAAAAGGGGGGAAATGGAATCGGAAAAATGCTTTGGTGTGGTCGCTTCAGAATACTAAAAATGTCATCCATTAATATCCTCACCCTGCTTTTAAAACACCCATTATTCAAATGTGGTTGTGAATTATACATGTTAATATTTTGTCTGAAAAAAGAGAAACACATTTTTCTTTTTAAGTGTATCACTTGGGTTATTTTTAACCAATTGATCAAGCTCTTCTGGATTCACGACATAAGCCTAAGGTTGAAAATCAGATGCTGCATGTTTTCTATCCTGCTCTACAGAGTGGAGAGTTGGTCTCTGACAGAAAGCCACTTGAAGAGACCAGAAGCACTTGAAATGTGGATTTTACAGGCGGCTGATATGTATAAGCTGGGTTGACAAAATCAGAAATGAGGAGGGGATAAGCTGCCTGGGAAAGCCAAGGGAAATCATCAAAACCATAAAAAAGTGAATGTTTGAATATTTTGGACATGGGATGCAACACCCGGAAAAATACGCCATACATCACTTAATCCTCCAGGGAAAGATTGAAGGCAAATGAGATCCAGGCAGAAGAAGAACATCATGGCTTCAAAATCTAAGGGACCAGTCTGGACAAAACTCAACAGCACTTTTTGTCCAGCTGTTGATAAAAATAGGATCGCCAACATGATCGCCAATGTTCAATGATGGATATGGAAGAAGAAAGAAGAAAGAAGAAAGAAGGAAGAAGGAAGAAGAGGAGGAGGAGGAGGAGGAGGAGGAGGAGGAGGAGGAGGAGGAGGAGGAGGAGGAGGAGGAGGAGGAGGAGGAAGAGGGAAGAGAGAAGAGAGAAGAAGAAGAAGAAGAAGAAGAAGAAGAAGAAGAAGAAGAAGAAGAAGAAGAAGAAGAAGAAGAAGAAGAAGAATTGGTCATGAAGTTGTGTATAGGGAGGGAAAACCTGGGATGCTTGAGACCATCCATTAGTTTGGGTCAGGTTTCTGCAAGAAACTGGTAATCTGTATAATTACTCAAACCTTCTTATATACAATACAGGTAATCCTCGATTTATGACCACAATGGAGCCCAGCATTTCTGTTGCTAAGTGAAAGATTTGTCAAGTGAATTCTGCCCCATTTTACGACCATTCTTGCCACAGTGGTTAAGCGAATCATTGCAGTTGTTAAGTTAGTAACATGGTGGTTAAGTCAATCTGGCTTTTCCCATTGACTTTGCTGGTCAGAAGTTCGCAAAAAGGGGTGGCCCCAGGACATGACCCCAGGACATTGCAGCCAGTTGCTAAGCATTGGAATTTTGACCATGTGAAAGTGAGGAGGCTGAAATGGTCATAAGTGTGAAAAAATGGTCATTAGTCAAGTTTTTTCCAGTGGTGCTGTAACTTTGGACGGTCCCTGAATGAACACTTCTAAGACCCTGTGTTTGGGTTCTGGAATTTGGGTAACCTTCCGCATTTAACCATTGGCCCCAGCTGCTGAAATGGTAACCAAATTCACTTTGTAAAGCAGGGGTGTCAACTCAAGGACCAAGGGCCAAATCCTGTTTGCAGGGTGCTTAGATCTGGCCACGGGGGGGCCCCCCTGGAAATAGCAAAGAACCAACCCGCAGTGCCTCTGTGTTGTGGTTAGCCGGCAGCAGGTGCAGATGGCTGAGGAGAGCGAGGACTCAGAATAGAGGCCAGGACCATCAGGGAGTGGACTGCTGCCTTCAGAGATTGTGGGGGCTGGCAGCAGCGATGAGGAGGTTCCCGAGGAGCCTGTGCCAAGCGCACATGCACAAAGGATTGCTCGGAGGAAAGAACAATTACAACAGCGCAGGCAACTTGGGAGTAAGGCTGCAAGGTAATGGCCCCTCCCTCAAGAGGATAAAAGCCAGGTTTGGAAAAGCATTCTTTGCAGACAGCAAAGAAGCTCTGAAGCTCAACTGGTGGACATCTTAGTTCGTGTTTGGAGAATTTTGTAAATTAGTCCTTATCTCTGGGTTTTTGGCAGCATTGACGAACACCTTGGCAAGGCTCTTTCTTGTCGGAGCTAATTAGTGGAAAGCAGCCTTTTATCTGTAAAGGAACAGAATTCGTGATTAAACCTTGAAAGGTGGGGGCTGCTGCCTTTGTCTGTGTTTGCTCTTTGGGAACCCGGTTGGGTCAGAACACTCTGCCACCAAAAACGGAGCTCCATTTTCACTGGCAGAGCACCTGGGCTACCACAGGCACCCCAGATATGAGTGACATCATGCTGGCCACGCCCACTCTGGCCACCTCCACCATGCTCCCCCCTCCCGAGGTCAAACACAACCCTGATGTGGCCCTCAGTGAAATTGAGCTTGACCACCCCTGTTGTAGAGGGTAGGTGGCATAGACACTTAATAAATAAATAAATAAGTACACCTTCTTAATTAAAAATTGGTGATTAAATTTGAATGGCTTGCTTTGTCCTTTCCACAGAGGACACAACCGTTCGATGCGAACAACTGGATCTGCTTCAGGATTGGCTGGCTGATTTCAGAAAATCTACCTCCTCTTCCAGTACAGCCAACCCAGAGGAGCTGGTGGCATTTGATGTGGTCTGTGGGGATCTGAACTTCGACAATTGCTCATCAGGTGAGGCTTTTTTTCATCTAAAACTCAAAACAACTGACGCACCCAAAACCCCAGGGAGCATTCTGTGTGATGATCCCCTTTAGAAGTTTTCATTGAGGTTGTAATTTATACACACACACACACACACTCACACACACACACACACACACACACACACACACACATATAAAAGCAAAATACCACTCATGCATCATCAGAAAATCTCCAGAACCGTAAAGCCTACAAACTTGCAATTTGGCACGTATGTTCCTCTTGGCTTCTAGGTGCTCACTAAGAAAGGATTTTTCAAAATGACCATCAGAGCATTAGTGTTTCCTATATTATTATTATTAACATGCTCTGATGCTAAGGAGTTCTACTCCCCCTCCCCACCTGAAAAGAAATCTGTCCCAAATGCAAAACACAAGCAGAGGAGAGGAGTTCCAGCTTCAGTTTTAGTTTCGCAGCACCAAGCAGCTTTAGTACAGAACAGTTGAGCTAAGCCATGCCCAGGCTTCTTGCTGTCTCCTTCTTGCTCTCACAGCAAATACTGCTTCAGTTTCCAAACAGCCCTCAACTCTCTCACTCACTGACAGGACTCTAGCCAGATGAATACCGATGGATGATGGTAGACAGAGGCAGAATTTTTTCCCCTTATTTTCCTCCCCAAAAACTAAAGTCGACCACATAGTTTTGTAGCGAAACATGGGTATCGAGGTAGTTTTTAATATAATAGAAACAGGGGAAACATTTGAAAGGCATGTTGGCATTTTCCTCAGCATCTCATTTTGTGGGTTCAATGGAAACTAAAAGGGTCCTTTCCAGGAAACTCAAAGAGCCCAAGATGGCTTCCTACTTGCCAACAGTGGGGCATTCTTAGAACATAGATTAAGAGGACTGAAAGGGACCTTGGGAGATCTTCTAGTCCAATTCCTGCCCAAGGCTTTGTAGTACTCTGGCCAAATGACTATCCAATCGCTTCTTAAAACCCTTCAGTGATGGACCACCCACAACTTCCAGAGGTGAGCCCTTCAAGGGGTTAACAGTTCTCACCATCAGAAAATCCCTCCTTCGTTTCTAGGATCTCTCCTTGATAATCTTCCAGCTATTCCTCCAGCCTGCCCTCTTTAAGAACTAAATCTAGAACAAGACATCCTAGGATGTAACAATGGAACTCAGTTGAATCCAAGGTTCTTCTGGCATGTCGTTCATTTGTTATGAATATGTTCTGATAAGTCCTCCATTACTTCCCCTGCCCTCCTGTGCACTTGTTTGACCCCATCCCAGGTTACAGATTTCCCTCTTTCCTATGGACAAGACCACTATCTCTGTCATTTATAACAGGGGTCCCCAACCACCGGTCCGCGGAACAAGTCCTACCGGGCCGCTGGTTGCTGGGCGCCGCCATCTTTTTTTGATGAAAAAGTGCTTCCGGTGAGCTTTTCCGGGTAGAAAGCTCACCGGAAGCACTTTTTCATCAAAAAAAGATGGCGGCGCCCAGCTGATGCCGGTACCGGGCCGTGGCATAAAAAAGGTTGGGGATCACTGATTTATAACATGGGGGAACATGTTTTGTGAGGTTGCATTTTCCTGCCCTACTCATTGATAAGGTCAAGGCAAAGGTTCCCCTCGCACATACGTGTTAGTCGTCTCCGGCTCTAGGGGGCGGTGCTCATCTCCGTTACAAAGCCAAAGAGCCAGCGCTGTCCGAAGACGTCTCCGTGGTCGTGTGGCCGGCATGACTAAAAGCCGAAGGTGCATGGAATGGTGTTCTCTTCCCACCAAAGGGGTCCCTATTTTTCTACTTGCATTTTTTACATGCTTTCAAACTGCCAGGTTGGCAGAAGCTGGGACAAGGAACAGGAGCTCACTCCGTAATGTGGCGCAAGGGATTCCAACTGCCGAACTTTCTGATCTTTCTGATTGACAAGCTCAGTTTCTTAGCTACTGAGCCACCATGTCCCTTGTGCTCATCGATACCCACAGGGCAATTTGATCTCCACCCAATAAAAGACTATGTCCAAAATGCAGGTCCTTTTAGACAATCCAGTTGTCTAAAATTACCTTCCATGCACGGGTATATTTTTAGCTTCAGACGAAGTTGGCTACACCTTCCCCCTCCCCTTTTTCCCCCTCCTTTGCTAAAACCTCCCATTTATGAATTGTGTTGCCTTGACAGTAGACAATGATCAATGACATCATTAGTGCTTCTGGAAGAGCTACTTCTGGGCTTCCCTTGAGAGAAGCCAGGGAAACACTGCAACCTCTTTCTCCAGTGGCACAAAGGAAACATTATTAAGAGGTGCTGTTAGATAACTGCATTTGAACAGGGTTAGATAGATGGTAGATGAGACCTTAATGTGTTCTGGTACTGAACAACGCTCGGCAAAGTTAAATGGGAATCAATCCCCTCCTATATCCTGCAAAACAATACATTAAAATATCGACCCTTTGCAATTGCTTCCTTTTCTTCTATGATAAAGCCTGTCTTGGCAAAATATATTAGACACAGTCCTAGGGACTAATAATAATGATTAAACTTGTAGACTGCCCAACTCTTAACAACTCTCATAGCAATCCAAGAAAGAAATGATCATTACAGCTATTAAACATATTAAAAAAGGAAAGATAAAAGATGGCAAGACTAATGAAGTGAGAGTTCTCAGTCTCCCTGAAAGCTTAAGTGAGGAGTTACATGTACACGTCCATTCCATTTTCTTGGTTAGATTAAAACACAAAGCTAAACCATCCATGTAATTCAAATACAACCATTAAAATCCAGTTAAAAACTATAACAGGAAAAAAAAGGAGAGTGCATTCTACCAGCTAGAATAGTTTTGAATACAAAATTTACCAATCCTCAAACAAACTTTGTAATGGCTATCCATGGATCCCCAATTTGTCAGGCACAAGGAAACAGAATCAATCGTAAATAGCTGAAGTCATTAACTTTATTGTTTATCACCTATGTTACAAGTATATATATATGCCTAGACTGCTTGCCTTCTCCTGGGAATGACGGGATAAGATTTTGGGAATCTCAAGCTTATACCTTTTGCAATGGCGCAAGGACTCTAAGCTAAATACACACTTGATCTCCCCCTCCCACACTAGCTGGCAGTTTCCCAACAAATTGGCTTTTTCCACTCCAATTTTGTGAATACAAAATTTATCAATCCTCACTTTCTAAAACTCTTTGGAATGGAATCAATTTTATAGTCGAAAAGAGGAGTTAAAAAACAGTTGGTCAAAGAAAACTTCTTGGCGAGTTAGTCTGTCATCAATTACAAAGAGTAAACTCAAGAGAAAAATAATATTTAAAAAAGACTAAAACAACAGCAAAAATCTTAAGATTTGGACAAAGAAAGTTATGAAAGTTTAAAGGAGGTGGTATTAATTCAAACATGCTTGGGATAAACACACGTCCATCATCCAGCAAAAACTTAAAAAATAACACTAAAAAATATAAAGTATAAAAATGATTTTAAATGATTGATTAATTAATTGATTGATTGATTAATTGATTGATTGATTGATTGATTAACAAAACAAAAAAACCTACAAATAAACTCAAAGGATAGACTCAATGAACCACTAGGTCTTTTTCTGCTGTTAGCTTTCTATCTTTCTTTGTTTCTATTTCATGGGCTCCACATTTCCATAGGATTCCATAGGAATACCCACAATATACCTTAAAGGCTCATATTTTTCTGGAATTTGGTCATAAATATTGGCTCCATTACCCCTCTCCCATGATTCTCCGAGATGTACACGTCAATTTCAATTTCATTGTACACATGTTGTGCATTGACAATAAAGGTTTGATTTGATTTGATTTGACGTTATGGATCTCCTTCATTGCCTTTCTTCTGGTTGCAGATGACAAGCTGGAACAGCAGCACTGCTTGTTCACCCACTACAAGGACCCATGTCGCCAAGGTCCAGGGGAGGACAAATCATGGGCAATTGGTAAGATGGAATGCTGTGGCCCAGAAATGGGACAGATGTCCCTTTAGCTAGGAGGAGGAACCTGCTTAGAGTGGCTAGATCCCCCATTTTTGCTAGCTTGTGCTTTGGTTTTAGCCAAGGTAAGTAAGTTGCCAACTATAAACATCTGATATCAGACACACGGGCACTATAAAGCCTGTGGTAGAAAGTGGCATGAAAATCGGACTCTGTCTTTAAAGATATTGCAGCCTGCCTTCCCAACAGATACCAAATTAAAGATAGGGTCAACACTTTGGCTGGGATTTGCACAACATGTTTAGCCTGAAACCTGGATTAACAAATCATAATTGCAAGGTACAGTGTGCTCCCCTCGATAAACCATAAGATGATTTTGCATGATAGTGTGCATCACGGAACATATTAAGTCAATGACTAAATTCCCACAATAAATTACTCTGTCCATCCATCCATCCATCCATCCATCCATCCATTTGGAATGGAGAGTTATTGCCCGATGTGATATTCATCCATCCATCCGGAATGGGGTATTATGCCCCAATATTATATCCATCCACCCATCCATTCATCCATCCATCCATCTGGAATGGAGCATTATTGGCCAAAATGATATCTATCCATCCATTCATCTATCCATCTGGAATGGAGCATTATTCCTCAACAGGATGTTCTCTTGGACTATAATTTCCCAGAAGTTTGAGCCAACAATTGTGGAATTTATCTGGGGACACAGGATTAGAAAAGCTGAAGAATTCCAAATAGTTCATTTTAAAATACAGACAAACTCTATTTCAAACTTTTTTGATCCCTTTGCTTTGAAATAATAGCAGACTACTGTATACATTTCTTTTTTTCTCAGGAACCTTGTTAGATCCAAAAGGACTATATGACGAAGAAGTGTGCACTCCAGATAACTTACAGAAGTATGTATTGTTTTGCTTTCCATCTTATTTCTATCACCAATATAAATGGGCTGCTCTAATTTAAACATTTCGCTTGTTCAGATTTTACTTGTGTCTCACAGATTGACTTCTATTGACTTGTTTTTTTAATGTGATGTATTTGCTTTGCATGGTGGTACTTAAGTCTCACACGGTGAAAAAATTTAACACACGAAGAAATTTAAGCAATAAATCCTCAGTATGTGCTTCTTATTCAAAAGTCTTAAAATATAACTCAAAAAAAGGGCAAAAGGTGAAGGATGTAGAATTGTAAGGTTGAGTAAAGCCTTATTGTAGGGTTGAGTAAGAAATATTTGGCCTTTGTAATGTGGTATTCAAATTTTTTTACTACTCGTTCTGTGGGCGTGGCTTGGTTGGGCGTGGTGTGGCTTGGTGGGCATGGTTTGGTGGGCGTGGCAGCAGAAGGTTACTGTAAAGTCCCCGTTCCCTCCCCACCCCACTAACCTGCTTTCCAGCTCCATTCTCCTGTGCAGGGCAACCAAAGAAGACCCAGCCAATCAGCTGGGACTCAAGAGGTACAGAATAGGTGGGGGTGGGGCCATTCAGAGGTGGCATTTGCTGGTTCTCCAAACTACTCAAAATTTCCGCTACCGGTTCTCCAGAACTGGTCAGAACTGGCTGAATACCACCTCTGCTACACATGCATCCCCAATTTGTCAGGGGCAAGAAACCAGAAGCAATTGTAAATAGCTGAAGTAATAAACATTTATTGTTTATCACCTATGTTGCAAGTATATTCCTAGACTGCTTGCCTTCCCCTGGAAATGACTGGATAAGGTTTTGGGAATCTCGGGGGAATATCAAGTTTATACCTTTTACCACTGCGCAAGGACTCTAAGCTAAATCCACACTTCATCTCCCCCTCCTGGACTAGCTGGCAGTTTCCCAACAAAATGGCTTTTTCCACTCTCCATCCACCCTTTCCCCAAAGCAACCTGTAATAATCTTTGCTCCTACTCACCTCAAAAAGCAGGCAAATGAAGTTAGCCAACACACACACACCCAAATTGAAAAACAGAAAAAAAGGAAACACAACAAATTGAAGTTTCTTCTTCTGCATTCATTGGTCATTATATTTACACATGCATTCATTCGTCTGGGCTTTGTAAAAATATTTAAGAACCAAAACCCAGAGGTTGATAGGAAAGGAAGCTATGCAGGAAAAAGACTGTTGTAAAAACACAATCGCACACACACAAAACGACCAGGAAGAAAAGTACTGGTAGATCCACACACCCCAAACTTTCCAGCCAGTATCCATTAATTTGTTGGATATAAAACCTACTGTGAGTTTACAAAGCAAAATGATCATAACATCACCATTTTGCAGGTGGGTCCTTTCCAAATAATTGTTTTTTGCAGTTAGAGTAAAAGAAATTGGAGTCAGGCTTTAACCAAAAGGTAAAGCTTTCCCCAGGCTAGTCATGGCCAACTGTAGGGGTTGGTGTTCTTCTCCAAGCAGCAAGAGAGCCAGTGTTTTTCATGGTCATGTGGCCAGCACAACTATACACTGAAGTGAGCGGAATACTGTTACCTTCCTACCGGAATGGTACCTATTTATCTACTTGCATTTGACTTTCGCATTGCTAGGTGGGCAGGAGCTGGAGCAAGAATGGAAGCTCCCCCCATCATGTGGTGCTTGGGTCTCAAACCTGGGCTGTCATCTTTCTCAGTGTCTTTAACCGCTGAGCTATCGTGCCCCCCTTTTTAACCAAGGGATACTGGAAACAGGATGTTGAGTCTCTCTTGGGATTGGTGGAAGCATTAACAGCTGGCTTGAGACCAGATCCAGGGAGGGAAGGGGAGTCCAAAATTTCCACTAATGAGAAAACAGGCCTTCACAATGTCTATGGAGCTGGAGCATCTTTGCATCCATCTTGTAATACTTTGAAAAACACCAGAATAGAATCAGAAATAACTCAACTCTGGAAAAGATATAATTGCATGCACAAAATTAGGTGCACAACTGATCCTGAAGGAGACCAAAAGAGTGGGTCTGTAAGTGTTGCCCTTAGTCGTTCAAAATCTTAGTTCAGCCTCATTTTGAAAACCTTTAGTAACTGACATATTGCAACCCTGACATTATATCATCATTAAAACGCACACACAGAGAGAGAAATAATTACATATCTGAAATGGCTAATGTCATGGGCCAACTAGATTAGGCTTAAAACAGACCCATACGGAAATTGTTCAATAATAACATTTGACAAAGGCATAAAAACCTAATTTATCACCCAGTTAATATTGGCACTGGTACATCTGGAAATAGCACAGTAAATTAGACCTCTGTTAGGTCTCCAACGCTAACCTCAGAAAACCTATTAATAAAGTTAAGAAGGCCGCAGTTTTAAAGACATGACTGAGAATAATCTAGATCTACTTCTTTAGAAGAAAAGGATCAATAGACATCAATGCTTCTGGAGTATGTGCCTTTATTGTTGCTTTAATGATTAAGGAAGTCTGTGACGATTTTTAGGTCCATAAGAGTCGGCCAAAAGATTGTGATATCACCAGGATGGCAGCACATGTGTTATGAAGACATCCCATGTTACCTAATTGCATCATTTGCACAATGAACTTGTGATAGTTCTCATCCTTCCTCTTGCTCATCATGGAGCCCCATACTTAAGGCAAGGAGCGAAAGAGGTTATTCCTCAAAGATATTGAAAAGGCTGAAATGCTTTAATTGTCGACTGCTTTAATTCAATGCCCTTCTACTGCACGCAAATTTGTACAAAATTTGCTGAAGCGAGAACACTTAATCAGTGGAATACATTGCCTCCTGGATTTATGGGTGCTCCATTCTGGAGGTTTTCAAGAAAAGGTTGGACAACCATTTGTCCAGGATGGTATAAGTGGTTCTCTCTTGGGTAGAGGATGGACTAGAAGAACTCGAAGGTTTCTCCAGCCCTATTTTTCTATGTTTCTATTAATTGAAAAACACAATTGTCCACCCAACTTATTCCTGTCCCTTTCATCTTTATCTATTTTATTAACATGGTCCCAAAACCAGTTCTTTCAAAGTGTATCAGGAGGATCAGATCTGATTAAGATGTTGGGTGAATTGGCTGATGTGAGCTTGGGCTCTCAAGCATGATGGGAGATGGAACACATGAAATTTACTTCGCCTCTGGTCAGCTTCTGCCTAGGAGAATGGAAGGAGGAACTATTTTATCCTTTGTGTCAAACAATACAAAAGTCAACCAAGAAATTAGAGGTGAAACTGATCAGTGGCTAATCTTGCTACCGAAGACAGAAGGCTCCATTAAACTAGGTATCCATTTCCTACAGTTATCTCATGAAATGAAAGGTGATTGATTGGAGCCTTAAAAATGTTCATTATAGGTGGTGAGCTACCTATTTATCAATTGTTATGATATTTCCCTACTATTTGTCAATGGTTATGATACTTCCCTACATTGAATATTTAGCAGTCCTCAAAATATGGACTTCAATTCTCCCAGGTCCTCAAATGGGGGTGGGGGCTTGCTGAGAATTCCTGGTAAAGAAAATCTACACATCTAGAGAGGCAGTAGTCAAGCCAGGAACCAAGGAGCGGAAGGGCCCCAGGTATACACACTGAACACAAACACTGTTTGTAGTTTAAATAGTTTTTAATCCAGTTAGAGTTTAAGCATTGTCATTCAGTCCATTAAGTCATTCACAGTATTTCCATCCAGTAAGACTCACTAGTATAGTCCAAGTTAAGAGTCCTTGCAATATCTTTATCAGCCGATAAAGATATCTTCTCCTCCTCCGGTTTCACTCTCCAGAGAAACAAGCGCTGGATATTCAGCAAACAGTAGCAAACAAAAACAGTTCAGTCACAGGCACTCACAGTCAGTAATCACAGTTAGTCGCAGCAGCACACAGTAACAGTTACAGCCAGACAGTCAGCAAGTAAGCTTTCCAGCTTCTAATGCTTCCTTATATTGTAACTTCCTAACCGCACCTTAATGTTATACCTAACACTGAGAATTCCTGGTAAAGACATCTACACATCTAGAGAGCAACAAGATAAAAGTTAAGTAGCATAATGTAGCAGCCGTTCACAACAGCCCAACTCATGTATTGTCAGGCATGAACAATCAGCACCACAAGAATCCAGTCAATTAATGGTCAGCGCTAAATTGGTGCTAAATAAGAGTCAACGGAATTGAAGAGGGGCTGGACTTAAACAGTTTGTGGGACCGTAAGGATTCCAGGCTGATTGCTCTCTTGATTCCACCCTAGGTTCTGCCTGTCCTTCACATATAAACTGTAGGACAGAAAGAGAAAGAGAAAGGATAGAGAAATGGTTGCAACATGTAAGAGTGCTTAGAAAATTGCAGTTTAGAAAACGATTTCTGTTGTAAGATATCCTGGAGGACAAATTCCTACAATGAGCATAACTCCATCTATTTCTCAGCTTTTTGTTTAATTTCCCATTATAAAGTATCTATAATTGGCTGGTCTTTCAAGAGAGGTCAATTTTATCAAAACCAAAATTATTCGTTGACTCAGGCAATGAAAATTTCATTCTTTCACATCCCTCTCTGAGCAGACTGAAGAGTGATCTGCCAAGAGTACTACTGAAGACAATTAATTAGACAACGGTTTAGGCTGAACCATCTTTGTATCAAAATAAACTTTCTGCTGGGCAATTAAAAATACCCATCTGTGAACATTGCAAATTATTGATTCCATGAAACTTAAATTAACCAGAAATGGCAAGCAGGCATTAATATATTAGGCCTCTAGAGATAAACGTCAGAACATGTTAAGAGGATATTTTACATTTAAAAGCCTGATAACAGATGAGTAATAAGAATAAATGGCAGCCATTATTTTAATGTATTTCTAATTTTCTAGAAAAGGAGCTGCAGACTTTCAAATGTTATGGAGGTTTGCTTCTAAAAGGTAGGGACTCATTTTTCAGAGTGTAGTCTAATTGATGATTTGGCTAACAACAATTCTCATGTCAAGTACATTTCTTCAGGAATAATCTTATCATCAATTCTACATCTTCACCAGGTTGTACATCATCTCAGCCCTTTAAGACTATAATGAATTTACCCAACTGGTAGAACTATGTATAGCCCACTTAAGGCACATGCCATCAGGTTGGGTCTGATACTTGATGTCCACATAGACAAATGCCCACCAGCTCTGCTTGCTACAAGTAAAAGCCCATAACTTTCCCAAGAAAATTGCACTGTTTTTTCTGTCCTACTATTTAAGGGAGAGGGAGGGAGGGAGGAAGAGAGAGGGAGAGAGAGAGATAGACAGACAGAGACACACAGAAAGAGAGAGACACAGAGAGACACACACAGAGAGAGACAGAGACAGACACAGAGAAACAGAGAGAGAGAGAGACAGAGAGACACACAGAGAGAGAGAGAGAGAGAGAGAGAGAGAGAGACACAGAGAGACAGAGAGACATACAGAGAGAAAGACAGACAGACAGAGATCAAATTCTGAAGCTCAAGCTCAAATTCTTTGGCCGCCTAATGAGAAGAGAGGCCCTCATGTTAGGAAAGATGGAAGGAAAAAGGAGAAGAGGATGGCAGAGGATGAGATGGTTAGATTGTGTGATTGATGCAATGAACATGAATTTGGCAGACTGTGAAGGCACAGCTTGGAGTGTTATGGTTCATGGGGTTGTGAAGATACAAATACAGCTGAACAACTAGATTAGGTAAGGGAGGTAGGGAGGTAAGATAGGTAGATAGATAGATAGATAGATAGATAGATAGATAGATAGATAGATAGATAGATAGATAGATAGATAGATAGATATGATAGATATGATAGATAGAGATAGATGATAGCTAGATATGATAGAAATAGAAATAGAGTTAGATAGAAATATAGAGATGGAGATTGATAGAGATAGATAGATTTAGATAGATAGAGGTAAAGTTACACATATACATAGTAATAAAGATAAACAAGACTTCAGTCATGGAATGGTATGAGGGGATGGCTTTGGGAGACAGGAGGAAGAGCAGCCCTTTAGGCAACAGTCAGATCAGGGGTGGCTGAGTCTGCAGAAGCAACAGGAGTGTACCCAATACTAAGGAAACCTCCCTAGTATCTTGGACTGTTAAGATGAATGGGGGAGGGATAGATTTGCAGCTTTGCAAGATTCTGTGAATGTAACCTTACACTAAAGAGAGAGTTACCAAATCCTAAATTCAAAGGGCTCTCTCTTTTCTCTCTCTCTCTCTCTCTTTTATGCAATATCCAGTTTGAAGAGCTATGCTTTAGAACTGGAACGAATCCCGCTTTAACTATTCTGATCTCTGTTGTCCCTGAAATACTCTTGTCCTTCTTCATCATGTCTACTTTTCCAAAGTTTTTCTCCCTAGAGGGTAGGTAGCTTGTTTTCTCCACCACATGATTGCACGTCTTCTTCTGTTCTTGAATCTGAGAAAACAAAATGATCAATCACCCTCTCTTTCAACTGTCAGTTCATTAGCATGCCAGCTGACCTTATTTTTGTTTTTAATATTTCAAGTTTTTCCACTCTCCATTCTTAACTTTCTTTAGACATTTCTTCTAAATTATTGTCTTCACCTAACAGGTTGGTTAGTCCTAACATCTCTGTTTCAGTCACTTCTTTTGATTTCAGCCCTCCTTTATTGCAATCCTGTCTTTTCATTCTTATTCCCTTACAGGTAGTCCTCAAATAACAACTGTAATTGTTACACTGAATTATGGTTGTAAAGTTGTGACAGTGATTAAATTGGTCACCAGAGATAAACACATTCATATTTTTTTTGCTACTTTTGCTTAACAACCATTGCTAAAAAAATAATAATCATAAAATCAGATTGGTTGTATTACTGACCCATTTTACAATTGTAATTTGGCAGATTACATTATGGTCGTATTTCAAGGACAAGCTGTGTTTGAGAGTTGGTCATACTTCTCTTTCTAGTGGAGTCAGTTACTGAATGATGGGGTGTTATCTGATTTTTTTTCTGTTTTTCTCCCCACGTTATGTATTCATTTGAAAAATGTTTATAACCAAGTTCGTTTCCAGTTTACGTTATGGGAGGAGGAAGAAAAGGAGGAAGAGGAGGAAGAGGAGGAGGGGGAGGAAGAAGGAGGGGGAGGAGGAAGAGGGCAGGAGAAGGAGGGGAGAAGGAGGAGGAAGGAGGAAGGGAAGGGGAGGAAGAGAGGGAGAAGGAGGGGGGTAAGAAGAAGAGATTTACAATTTACAAGCAGTGTCAGACTGAATACAAATATCAAAGTAACCTCAGGTCAATCCTACACATGAAAGCATCTTGCAAAACTGCAAAACATTATTACGCCAGTATGCAGAACTAACAATATTAGAATACGAATCACAGAATGAGACGGAGAATTGGCAAAAACATAACTTAAGGGTTCTGTGCCCTTATTCAGTGAATCCAATAAAAGCTTAGGTATTAAAGATTTAGGGGTGACACGATCACTGTCTTCCAGTACACGAGGGGCTGCCACAGAGAGGAGGCGGTCAACTTATAACCCCCTGAGGGCAGGGACAAAAGTAACAGGTGGGAGGTTATCAAAGAGAGATCTGACCTAGAACTAAGAAGAAACTTCCAAACAGGGAGGACAATTAACCAGTGGGGAAAAAACTTGCCTCCAGAAGTTGCGGATGCTCCATCACTGGAGGTTTTTCAAGAAGAGATTGGACAACCATTTGTCAGGGATGGTATAGAGCAGGAGTGTCAAACTCAAGGCCCGGGTGGGGGCGGATCTGGCCCGCAAGGTGCTTAGATCTGGCCTGCCGGGCAACCGTGGAAACAGCAAAGGACCGTCCTGTGGTGCTTCTGCCAGGGAAAACAAAGTTTGGGGATGGGGCCACCCGCGGCCTTCCTTAGCTCTGTTTTTGCTGGCGGAGGGTTGCAAGAAGCCGTCGCAGACTAAAACAGAGCTCGGGAGCCCGTTATCGCTGGCAGAATGGCTCAGGCCACCAGAGGCCATACCACCCCCCCCCGGCCACGCTCCCCTACCCCCCAAGGTCAAACACAACCCTGATGAGAAATTGAGTTTGACACTCGTGGTATAGAGTCTCCTGCTCAACCAGGGGGGTGTACTAGATGATCTCCAAGGTCCCTTCCAAACCTGTCACTCTGTGTTTTATGTTCTCATTTCTTTGGCCAAACTGAGGTTAACCTTACTATAATGGTGGCTTTAACCTACTTGATTTTAAACTATGTAGAGTTTTTATCATTGTTCTTCTCTTTGGGCCCATCTGGATGGCAAGTGTGTTATACCTTAGAGATACCTGGAATTTTTAGGGTGCAGGTATATTAAGATACCAGCTTGTTTATTCTAGCCTTGAATAGAGTAATAACTCTCAGCAATAACTTCTTCCGTGTGGAAAACTGTCCTCTAAATATGGAAGAAAAATGTCAAACTTTCACAGGTAGCTTTGAAAGGAATGCTGCGGTCAGACAAAAAGCCGCAAGGAAGTCCCACCCCTGACGGTGCCAGTATTGAAATAAAAGTTTCTTATTTTACAAGAGTGCCCGCAATAGGAATTTGCAAGGTGAGAAGTGTAATTTGAAAGCAGCAAAGTGGAAACCAAGCACGTTCAATTAGTTCCTTTAGGATTTAAGTGGATTTGAAGTGGATTAGGACACGAGTCTATCGGAAAGAATAAAAATGACAATGACACCCAAAAAGGACACCACTAAATATATGGTTGGCTAACAACCCAATGACACCAGCACCAGGGGTGGGTTCCTACCAGTTCTGTCCACCTCTGAAGAGCAAGCAGCAGACATATGTCTGCTGATGTTTTTGCCCACACGCCCACCCGGGCTCTTACCTGATCTTTATTTCCTGATTTTTCAACTTCAGCTGCTGAACGAGGCACAGCTGCAGTTAACAAAACAAGAACAGAGGGCTGTTTCAAAGGCTGCTTCTCTGCACGCAGTGTGCTGATGACGATTTACAGGCGTGCGGCTCGCAGCGTGCAGGGAAGCACATAATAAATCACCGAACCTCGTAAATCCTGAACTGGTAGTTAACCCTGTCGTATCCCACCCCTGACCAGGACCATATTTATTAGAATGAACTGATATCCAGGCATCAGACTTGTGTGTGTGTGTGTGTGTGTGTGTGTGTGTACCATACTGTCAGGTTTCTGGCAATTCTAAATCATGAGTCTTGAGCCAAACTCCCAAAATTTCAAAAGATTTATTGGAAGTCAACATGTCAGCATGACCTGGGTGTAGCCGACTCTGAGACACATCATTCACTGTCACCCTTGAACCTGCTTCCCCCACCCCCACCCCTCTGGGTATATCATAATTCATATTCTCCAATAGGACACATCCATAGCCCAGAGTCATCAATCATGCTCTCCAGTTAGAATTTTGCACGGCAGAAACTTCAGTCACCTAGCGAACTATCTTTGAAAACATTTATGGAATGCAGTTTTGGTTTTGCAACTCTAAAAAGACCATAGAAATACTTTATGAGTTGACACATACTGTAAATTAGGGCTCCTAAGTTCTTATAGAATGAGATTGGTCAACTAACAGTCTTGCTAGTTACAATGAGCATTGGGTGAAATCCAGCAGGGAATCATTTACTTATTTCATCTTTTTTTTAAAAAAAAAATCAGTTCATAACAGCTGCCTATTTCACAGCCCTATTTTCCTTGAAGATAGAGCAGCCAGCCGATCAAGTGTTAGCTGCTCATACTACAACCAGGCAATATGACCCCTACCATGCCCCTGGAGTCTTCCTTTCAATTTTGTTTTTGTTTAAATTGAGCGGAAAATAAATGGAAAGCTGGGCTGCTGTCAAGGGCCAGCAAGTAGCATCTTCTTCATTCCAGTGTGTCTCCAACCAGATCAAAGAGAGGTTGGCTGCTCCCATCTCTGCCCCTGACCCTCCAAAATAGCAGGGAGCATTGGCAAAAGTTGTAGCTGCCGTACTTGTAATATTGTAAAAGCTGTTGCTGTTTGAGAGTGCAGCTATTTGCTACGACACACAAAAAAAGAAGATGCTGTACCCTAGAATGAGTGTAGAGAAAAAGAACAAAAGGCCTGGGGCTACATAGTACGATGGTGAATAGAATAGAATAGAATAGAATAGAATAGAATAGAATAGAATAGAATAGAATAGAATAGAATAGAATAGAATTCTTTATTGGCCAAGTGTGACTGGACACACAAGGAATTTGTCTTTGGTGCAAATACTCTCAGTGTACATAAAAGAAAAGATAAATTAGTCAAGATAAATTAGTCATGAGGTACAACACTTAATGATAGTCATAGCATACAATAAGAAATCCAATCATACTAGGAAATAGTCAATAAAAATCATAAGGATACAAGCGACAAAGTTACAGTCATACAGTCACAAGTGGGAGGGGATGGGTGATAGGAATGATGAGAAGATTAATAGTAATAGTAATGCAGACTTTGTAAATAGTTGGACAGTGTTGAGGGAATTATTTGTTTAGCAGAGTGATGGCGTTCGGGAAAAAACTGTCCTTGTGTCTAGTTGTTCTGGTGCGCACTGCTCTGTAGTGTCGTTTTGAGGGAAGGAGTTGAAACAGTTTATGTCCAGGATGTGAGAGGTCTGTAGATACTTTCACAGCCCTCTTTTTGACTCGTGCAGTATACAGGTCCTCCATAGAAGGCAGGTTGGTAGCAATTGTTTTTTTCTGCAGTCCTAATTACTCTCCGAAGTCTGTGTCTGTGTTGTTGGGTTGCAAAACCAAACCAGACAGTTAAAGAGGAGCAGATGAGGGAGCTGGGTGTGTTTAGCTTAACAAAAAAGAAGATTTGGATGTGGGGGGGGCATGATAACTGTCTTCCAGTACTTGAGGGGCTCTCACAGAGAAGTTGACTTATTCTCCAGAGCCCCCGAGGACAAGGAGTAAGAATGTTTTAAAGAGAAATCCAACCTGAAAGTAAAGAGAAATTTCTGGACAGTGAGAACAATTAATCAATAGAACAGCTTGCTTCCCGCAGTTGTGGGTGCTCCATTACTGGAGTTTTCAAAAATAGACCAGACAACCATTTGAATGGGATGGTATAAAGTCTCCTGCCTGAAGCACGGGGTTGGGGTAGAAGACCTCCAAAGTCCCTTCCAGCTCTATGATTCTATGAGTCTAATTCTATGATTCTAGATTGATTCTATGATTGATTTAATTATTGAGTCTATGAGTCTGTGATTGATTCTATGACTCAATGACTGATTTTATGATTGGTTTTATGATTGATTTTGATTGATTCTGAGTCTATGATTCTATGACTGATTCTATGATTCTATGTGATTCTATGATTCTCTGATTTTATGACTGATTCTATGATTGGTTTTATGATTGATTTTGATTGATTCTGAGTCTATGATTCTATGACTGATTCTATGATTCTATGTGATTCTATGACTGATTCTATGACTCAATGATTGATTTTATTATTGGTTTTATGACTGATTCTATGATTCTGTGATTGATTCTATGATTCTATGACTGATTATATGATTATATGACTGATTATATGACTTAATGACTGATTTTATTATTGGTTTTATGATTGATTTTGATTGATTCTGAGTCTATGATTCTATGACTGATTCTATGATTCTACGACATTCTCTGATTCTCTGATTTTAGGACTGATTCTATGATTGATTCTGTGATTGATTCTATGATTCTATGATTCTATGAATGATTCTATGACTGATTCTATGACTTAATGACTGATTTTATTATTGGTTTTATGATTGATTCTGATTGACTCTGAGTCTATTATTCTATGACTGACTCTATGATTCTATGACTGCTTCTATGCCTGATTTTATGAGTATGATTCAACGAGTGATTCTATGATTCTGTGACTGATTCTATGATTCCACTGTGACTTTGCCCAAACAAGGGTTGCTGCATGAACATCCTTCCCAACCAATGAGTGATTTCATTCCCCTTCTTAAAAGCTTCTTGCCCTTCCATGTAATGGGAAGCCACACTTGCTTTATGAGCAAAATTGTGATGGATGAGACTGAGCTAGAGCTGAGCTGACCTAAAACCTCCTTGTGTGTTTGCAAACCAGGACAATGGAAAGCGAAGACGGACGGAAAGCCTTCCTTGTGTTTCCGGCCAGTAAGAGCCAGGCCTCGAGTCAGAAAGGGAGGAAGGGAGCGCTGAAAGGCAACGGGAGGAGGATTGACTACCTGCTCTACAGCAAGGAAGGACTCTACCTGGAGTGGAAAACAGTAAGCTGCTTTTAATGACATTTAAAGCTAAAATTTCAGGTCCGCGGTAAGGAAAAGTGCTTCATGATACAAGGCTCTTCCCACCAGGAATACCAAGTAAGAAATTTGCATGCTAAGGGCTCAACAATATAAGTGGAAGGGAGAATCTGATCTTTCCACGCTGTAGATATTGCACGATGTGCCCTGAATTCAAGGAAAGATCTAAATTTAATTATCTGTCAGGCTTTATTTCATCCCCAATGTTCTGGTGCAGATTTTATTTTTTTAAAATTTTATTGTTTTTTAAGACAAACATAGACAAACAAAACATAAAAACATCAAGCCATCTTCCATATAGTGTGTCGGTTGGTTTACAAATCGTTTTGTGCTTCCACTTCGTAGTCTTCAATTACAATTACATTGTATATATTCTCATATTGTCAATCAAATATTAAGTACATTAATATCATTGTTAATCAATCATTTGACTATACTATTATTCATTCATGTTTTACGAGATAATCCATATTTTACTTAATTTGTTTTATGACAGTTCATATTATCATCTCAAATCTATCCTACAATCATTTTGTAGATATAATTAAAAAATACATCTTTATATATTCATTATTTTCTAAAAATCTACATATTTCATTGCTATGTTTTATTGTCTAACCATTGATAGAATAGATCCCAAATTTTATAAAATTGTTTATCATCTTGTTCTCTGATTTCAAATGTCAATCTACTCATTTCAGCACGTTCCAATATTTTCTTAATAATTTCCTCCTGCGATGGTATTTTTTCATTTTTCCAGTTTTTGGCAAATACAGTCCTAGCTGCTGTTAATACATTTACAATCAGATATTTCAATTATTTACTATATATTTCAGGTAAAATTCCCAATAAAAATATCTCTGGTTTCAAGTCTATATGCTTTTTTGTCATTTTTTCCAACCATGTGTGGATTTTAGTCCAATATTTTTTGGCATCCGCACAAGTCCATCACATGTGGTAATATGAGCCAGGTACCTGATGACATTTCCAACATTTTTCAGATTTGTTCTTGAACATTCTTGCTATTCTTGTTGGGGGAAAGTGCTACCTGTAAAACATCTTATACAAATTTTCTTTATATGCTGTTGACATTGTCATTTTATAATTTTGAGACCACAATATTTGCCATTTCTCTAGCTCAATCCCATATCCAAAATTCTTCCCCCAAGCAATCATTGTTTCTTTAACTTGTTCTTCTTCTAGTTTAATTTCTAATAAATATCCACACAATTTTTAATCACCTTTTCATCAGTACCTGTCAAAATCTTATCTAAATCAGTCAGTTTATCATAGAAACCTTCTGTTTTAAAATCTTTATCATACCGTGAATATATTTGCGCATATGAAAACCAATTCATCTTTATATCTTGTTCCTCTAATTTTTGCATGGTTGTTCCTTTTTATATATTATAGGATAGGAAAATGCTTCAATAGTCGATAGCCAGACTGGAATTTTCAAATAACATTGCCTTTTAGTCTTCTCCCAGTTTAACCACAGAGACTCCCGTATATAATGTCTTCTAAAATACCCCTGTGTTTTAGTTCCTTACCATAAAAAAGCATGCCACCCCAACAACAGATCATGTCCTTCTAATGTCAACAATCTAGCATTTCTTAATATTCTGGTGCAGATTTTAGCTAAGAACTACCCTATTGAAATCTGTGCAGAAGAGCCCATTTTGAGAAGAGTGATACATTTAAATGCATGTGTGTGTGTATGTATGAGCATGTGTATGTGTGTGAGCATATTGCTATGAAGCAGGTATATACAACATATTCTGAATTCCAGAATCTGGGGACAAATGTGAATGCCAATGGTTTTGGAAGCATCCATGTACTTATGTACAAAGAAAGCTAATTTATGTTATAATTGTTTCATTCTCTTTTTCCTTTCTTCAGACCAGCCCCCTCCACTTCTTCACTAAATTGTTGTGCAGATGAGTTGGGACGTATATTTGGGGTCCTGGGAGTTTTTTTGCTTAGAAGGCAAATGCAATGTAGGGGCCTAGGCACTCTCTGACTTTGGTGGTTTTCTTGCATGCATTTTATTACCCAACTAGGTAACATCATCAGTGCTAGATGGGAGTCTGGTTTGCTCTCTTTTTATATACAGTAGCTTGCCCTGACGGTGTTGGTGAGAGTGGTGGTTCCTTGAGTAGGGTTGTTATTTCATGTTTGATTGTCTGAGTTTTCTGTTTTGTATTCATTACCTTTTATGATAAAAGAAAATAAATATATTTTTAAAAATGCTTGCATAATAGCAATAGCACTTAGACTTATATACTTCTTTATAGTGCTTTCCAGCCCTCTCAAAGCGGTTTACAGAGTTAGCATATTGCCCCCAACAATCTGGGTCCTCATTGAGCCTGGTGGGATTCGATCTGTCAAATTGCAGTAGGAGTAGCTTGCAGTACTGCACTCTAACCACTGTGCCACTGAGGCTCTTGGTACTTTCTTCTACCCCTGATGATTTATTTATTTATTATTTATTTATTTGATTTGTCAATTGTTTACAAGATAATAAATATAAGTGTATACATAGTTATGAATACATGAAATGGGTACATATAAGAAAAATAAAAGAAAAATAAAAGAAACAATAGGACAGGGATGGTAGGCACATTGGTGCGCTTATGCACGCCCCCTAGAGACCTCTTAGGAAAGGGGTGAGGTCAATAGTAGACAGTCTAAGGTTAAAGTTTTTGGGGTTTGGGGAAGAAACTACAGAGTCGGGTAGACATTGACCACTCTGTTGCTGAAGTCGTATTTCCTGCAATCAAGTTTGGTGCGGTTTACTTTGAGTTTGTATCTATTGTGTGCTCTTGTGTTGTTATGGTTGAAGCTGAAGTATTCATTGACAGGTAGGACATTGCAATGTATGATTTTATATACCATGCTTAAATCAGACCGAAGACGGCATAATTCAAGGTTTTCTAGTTCTAGAATTTCAAGTCTGGTGGCATAAGGTATTCTACAACGAGTAGAGGAGTGGAGAACTCTTCTTGTGAAATATTTCTGGACTTTCTCAATTGTGCTAATATCAGATACGTAATGTGGGTGATGTTACCTAGTTGGGTAACAAAACCTCTGCAAGAAAACCTAGTTCAGAGAGCACAAGCACCCATAGTCCTCCTTTGCTCCTTCTCCTCCTCCTCTTCCCCCAACAAACCCCACTCCCTTCTAGCACTGATATTACTTACTTTGGTAATGAAACATCTGCAAGAAAACAACCAAGCTCAGAGAACCCTTCCCCCCAGTTCAACCCTGAGCTATAAATATTCTAAATCCAATATAATTAAAACCCTTGACAGCTTGCAGCATTATTATTTTTTGTAATCACCTTGTGCCATCAAATAATGACCAAGCTGATTTGTAGAAGGAGACTTCCCTTTCAGCCAGACCTCATTCAGGGGCTTGATAGACTCAACAGAAGGGAGCCTCAGAGCCCCTGAAGATTACTAAGACCTTCGTTTGCTCTTTCTAAAAAAATAAATAAATATATATATATATATATTTCTTTTGTTGTTCCCTTTGCAGGAAGTAGAAGAATTCAGTTTTATTACCCAATTGGCAGGACTCACAGATCACCTGCCTGTTGCCATGCGTCTAGTGGTTTCAACTGGAGAAGAAGATTCTTAAAGAAGGAAGGAAGGAAAAATGTCCTCAAGAGCCTAGCGGAGGGAACTTCCACATTTGTGACCAAGACGCAAGAGTGGTCTTTTTCTGGTGCCCCCATGCCTCTAAACCCCTCAGGACGGACCAGGCTGGTTTCCAATTGATTTTTCTACATTCAAAACCCACTTTGGAGGCTGTTGAAAAGAAACACAGAGGCGTATGTGAACATATGTGGGGAGTTGGATGAGATGAAGGTCAACTCTATTGACAAGTGTCACAAGTTGCCCCAGCAACCAGGCAGGCCTATATTTCTATACTTTCACTGTGGACTTAAAAGAAACCAAGATAGAAGTCCCAATTCCTTTGAATCAGTGCCATTCTTACTCAATCTACGTACACCCACATCCGCACATATGCCCACCCACATATATATCTATATATAGAGATAGAAATATATATAGGTATATACAGATATATAGCACAATTTAGTTTATAATTGGTCTGTGTTTGTGCTGCTCCAGAAGTGAGTTTTTGCTTTATTTCTTTAGATATCCTTAAAATGTTAACTCTTTCTTTCTTTTCTTTTCTTCCTTCCTTCCTGCCTTCCTTTTCTCTTTCTTCTGTCTTTCTTTCCTTCTCTCTTTCTCTTTCTCTCTCTCTCTCTCTCAATTTTTTTTAGCCTTGTAAAGTTGTAGCAGCATGCTTGGATTGGATGCATGTGTTTACATTGCATGACATCACTTTGAAATGAAGTGGTTGTAAAAGTTGGAGGGTGGATGGGTGGGTGAAATGCTACCCCCCCCAATGGTGACTCAAAATCAAAAGAGGCCAAGGAAAAGCATTTTAGAGAATGAGCCCCTCTTCAGGTTCATTGATGAATACTAAAAGGCAACCAGGTCAGTTCAGTATGGACCGTGGAGGAATGAAAAATGCAGAACTCCAATTCATGTCTTAATGCAGCTCCCACTTTTAAGAAGAAGATAATGCCAACAAGGATCAACTGATTCATGAAACACACTGAAGTGGCGCTGGTTTCTTTGAAGAGTGTTCCCAAAGATTGCAAGAGAGAGAGGATTAGAGAGAGAGACATGAACAAAGATGATCTGATCCAGCTGGTCATTCTGAACCAATAGACTAAACTTTTGATCTGAGGTCACTCCCATCCCAAAGACCCTTTTAAATTGAGGGGAGCAGCAGATCTGAAACTTCATATATGGAATTCCAGGGGCCATCCCTTGACCAAGAAGCTCCACTGATAATAGGCATTGTCCAACGTTCCTATATCTCAGCTCAAAAACTGAACAGCACTGTCATAAGACAGAGAACCATTGTGTCAGGAGAAAGCTAGCTCAACCTTTCACCCGGACATGTTCATTTTTTAAGCATAGGAAATGGTGAGAAAGAACTGAGATTTAAAAATAATAATAATAATGGCCACCTTCTGTATGATGCAGTATTTCCAGGGTAAACTACAGTGTTAGATTCTGCTAAGCAAATGGATGTGGATTACTACATCCGTAGCACAGGCTCCTATCCAGCTCCTAGTAATGTCAAGAGGAAGGATCTCTGAATAAGATAGAACAGGGTTTCTCAACCTTGGTGACTTGAAGATGTGACTTCAACATTGCTGGCTGGGAAATTCTGGAAATCACAAAGGTTGAGAAACCCTGAGGTAGAATGAGGTTATAAGGCCAACACCATTAAACTGATAAGGTACTGCTACGATCATCTTCTTTTAACTCTTTGCAGGGTGGAATCTGGGGAACTGAATGGAGCTAACAGAGTGTTTTAATGGCCAGATGCCCTTCCTTTCACCAATGCGGAGTTTTGTTCAGCAGATACATTCTCAGAGGGCCCAGAGAGAGAAACATCTGCCTCTATACCTAGAATTGAACTCCTCACCTCCTGATTGTGAGGCGAGTGTTCCACCTCTAGGCCAACTGCACCACTCTAAGGTACTGCTATGATACAGTAATTAATGGCTCTGATATTTTATCAGTATTATCAGAGCAATAGGAGATCCACTTGAGGAAAGTGACCAAGTGCTATAAAATGGAGCATGGTTTTGATTCCAAGGAGGAGAATCAAAAGTCAAGGCAAACTTCAAAGCAAAGCAGATAGGTTTTCCTGTCGAAACTTCACAAAGTTCTACCTATACTGCAAGACAAGAATAAGGAAAAATGGTTGAGTCAAAAGATTTGACACCTATTTTGGGAGGAAATATAACCGAAGAGCTTTGAGTAAGAAAGCAGATCCCAGAGCAGAAATCCCTGACTACTAGTTAAGTAATTAGTAGTATACCGTAGTAAAGTAGTAGTACAACAGATTCCTGCTGTTACAGGAATCGCTCTCCACTTTGAGTCTGTTTTCCACTGAGCAATGCTAACTTGCACCACATCATTGTGACATATTCCCATTGGAAAGAGCTCCAGGTGGTCTTTGACTTACAATGGTTCATTTCGTGACCATTCAGAATGACAAAGGCACTGAAAAAAGTGACTTATGACCGTTTTTCACACAACCGTTGGCAAACTGACTCTGTTATATGACGGTTGCAGCGTCCCAGGATCACATGATCTCCTTTTGCGACCTCCTGATGAGCAAAGTCAACGGGGAAGCCAGGTCCGTTTAACAACCATGTGACCAACTTAACAAAACCGCAGGGATCCATTTAACAAGCCTGGCAAGAAAGTCGTAAAAGGGGACAAAATTCACTTCACGAATGACTCGCTTAGCAAAACAGAAAATTGGGGCTCCATTGTGGTTGTAAGGCAAGGACTACCTGTACCTAACTGGCTGCAGTCAGGCTGTACTTGCATGCTAACACTGACATTTTCCCAATGTGTTGGGGTTAATCATGTCCATAAAAAACTTGTCCATTTGGGGGCAGGCTTAGTGTCAATCATAGCAACTATAATTTTATACTTCTAGAAATTGTGAAGTCCTTGGTGCTCTCTGAGCTGGGTTGTTTTTCTTGCAGATGTTTCATTGACCAGCTAGGTAATATCATCAATGTTAATGAGGGTATGGTATGCTGCCTGTTTATATACAGCAGCTTGTCCTGCCAGGGTTGTATTCTGCTTGGTTTTAACAAGGAGAAAGCTACTTGGATTTTCAGGTTTCCTATGTTACAGTTTTTCCAACGCTGGCAGGAAACTGTGGGCACTGTGTATACAACACAGAGCACACCCCACAGTCACTAGCACTGATATTCATCTATTGGGCTACAAACTTCATAATTTCTGACCAGGACTACCAATAATCTTGCTCGTTTGGAATTATGGATGATATTAAATAGGGAAACACTGCTCCACCAATTATATATAACATCATGAGCAGCACCAGTACCACAAAGGTGTTACTGCTATTTGCAAGTGGTGACAATCAAAGTTTATGTTATATTCATTTTACTTGCCCAGACCCTATTCAACTGGAAGCTAGCATGCCCCCAATGGGATATCCCATTCAAAAATAGTCATACATCAATAAAGATGCCTTCCTATCAAGAATAACATATATTGGGTGGGTCTAATGCTTGTTACTGATGGCGTGAATGCTTTGTGAGGCTAATGTTCCTATTGGCTAAGAATTCTGGGAGTTATAACCTCATTGCATCTGAAAGATAGTCAGTTGGGGAAGGGCATCTTAAAAGAAATGAATAATCTGCCAGGTAAAAGAATAACAGGTATGAACTAAGAGACCCCTGCAGAATGCAGATTTTAAAATGTGGTGTCCAAAGGTTGGGATTTTGAGCAGTCTTGATAGATCTCTGTGTCCATGGCACTCTATCCATCATTGTGGAAAGCTTTTACAAATGAATGTGACTTCAAAAATGCCTCTCCTTTGAGAGACAGCCAATGCTCATCCCAAAAGTGCATTTTCAAAAGGCAACTGTATGTTTTGCTTTTACATCCAAGAAACTTTTTTGGGGGATGAGAAGCGAAACTTGTTCAAGGAAAGAAAAAAAAGCCCCGTTGCCTTTTAAGAAAGCATCTTTCGGACAGCCATGACCTGGGTCACTGAGAATCTCCATAGTCACAGCCTACACACCTGTGAGAAAACATTTTTGACTTGCTACGCCACACCTCCTTTACTGCATTAGGTAAGAAAGGTCAAATCCAGAAAGATCTAACCTAGACAAACACCAGTATAGTGGTTAAAGCATTTGATTAGAAACTGGGTGACCAGGAGTTCTGGTCCCACCTTAGGCATGAAGACAACTCTCTCTCAACCCTAGGAAAGCCCCTCTCTGTCAACCCTAGGAAGGAGACAATGGCAAACCATTTTTGAAATCTTGACAAGAAAACTGCAGGAATTGTCCAGGCAGGTGGCAGGAGTCAACAGTGATTTGAAGAGGCATGCACATGAGCGCGCACACACACACAAACGCACACAACTAGTAGAGAACGTCTGAGAAGGGTTGGTTTATCTTCTGGTCAATGGATGTTTTGCAAGTGGGCTTTCCTGCCAGATCATTATGGAAGTATGCATCTTCCATATAGGGTGTCAAAATAGTTGTTGATCCCCAGCAGAGAAGGCAGAAAGTTCTAAGTCAGGGGTCTCCAAACATGGGAATTTTAAGACTGGTGGACTTCAACTCCCACAATCCCCCAGATCCCTGTTCTAAGTGGATATAATATAGGATTCAAGCAAGCTAGAAATGAGGATATATAAGATCCATAAGTGTACTTTTTCCTCATTTCTAGGGACTATGCAAAGAAGAAGAAAAAGTTGCAATTCAAGAGCTGTTCCAACACTGAGAACCTTCTCAGATCTTTATCTTGTCACTCTGACTCACGCGAGGAAATGCAACTCAGGCATCCTCCACTCAGTTTATTGAATAGACGAAAACTGGTTAGAAGCTCATTCAAGCTGTGCTTAGAAAAATCACCCAAATCAAAAGTGACAAGTTTTCTGCAGGTGGCACTCTTCCACTCTGCTAGATGAAAGATTTCAACCAAGAAGCCACCAAGTACATTTTTTAAAAAAAGAATCCTGCATAAATGAGGATCATAAACACAAAAATCTGTTAAAATGGCAGCAAAGAAAGATGCATAAAACTCTTTAGGATTCTGATACCATTTCATGGTTGCTAAAGTTGGTGCAGCCCCGTCCTAATCAACTTCATAAAATCTTCTCCCAATGGCACTTTTTCCAAGAGGCAACTGGACTTTGTTTTTCCTTGAAGACATTTCACTTCTCATCCAAGAAGCTTCTTGCGTTCTGAACTGATGAAGCTCCTTGGATGAGAAGTGGAATCTCTTCAAGGAAAAACAAAGAAAGTCCAGTTGCCTCTTGGGGGGGACAAAAAAACACCTTTGGGATAACCATGACCTGGATGACTAAGAATCTCCGCAGATGTCTTCATAAAATCTTGTTTATGGGAAAAATGAGATGTGTCAGGAAAAGTTAAGTCTCTGTAGCAGTTGAAAAAAAAAAGGTAGACCGTACATTTGAGCGGAAAGAAGGGAAAGCTTGAGGAGATATTTTCTCCCCCCCCCTCCTTTTAAAAAAATCTTTCTTGCCTATTGTTCCTGCCATATATGACAATCACGTGTGGGCCTGCTGGTGTCATTCAGAGGAGATACAAAAATACAGCCATTCTATCAGTTGTTTCCTTACTTGCATCCTCTCATTCATAAATATGTGATTCCGTGTTTATCTGTGTGTGTCTGTCCCAGATTCCCTGGTTTGAGACTCTTATAGAATAGAGAGCATTCCACCGAGCTGTCATTGGCGCCATCTTGGATCCTTCATGTTTGATTTGGTTGTCCTCTTGAATCTCAGCCAACCTAACCCCACCCAGCCTGCAGAAAACGAGAGAATAATATGAGGCTTGCTTATCACCCAGGACAGGAACCAAATAAACTAGAATGAGGTCTGCCAGACACCCAGAAATAGGAAACAAGAAACTCTGAGAACAGGAGACAAAATTTATGAAGTCATCCATATAGCTCAATGTTGCTTCTACATAGGTGAAGCAAAGTTTACTAGCTCTTAGGCCCAAGTTAACACTAACATTTTGGCTTTTCTGATCATTGCTTCTTGTTTTATTTTCTTTCTTGCTGGTATTTTACTGCTTTTTTAAAAAAAACCTATAAATTACAATGTGTGTTGTCCATAACCTCTATGTAGAATTTCTGCCACTAGTATTAATACTAATACAAGATGCAGTATTTTAATAGCTTCCTTAACAGTGTACACAACTGTCAGATTTTATACACATTCTCTGAGTAGCTGAATATACTGTACGGTAGACGGTATCTTGCCAAACAGTGCTACGTTAGTTACAGTTAAAAAGCTAAGCAGGAAAAGAAACAAAATCTACCACCATCCATAAGTCTCATTTGGTTGCATTTGTGCATCTTAAAATTACAAGAGTATTCCTTTTACCTCCCTCACGTTTAGATGAACTGAAACTTTTTACATTCAGAGGGGTATCAGTTTTGAAGTTTATAAGTCATGGATACTGTATTTCCCCTTTTTAATTGTACAAAACTAGCTAGTTGTAAAAAAAAAAAAAAAGATGTTGATTACTTTTGGATTAGCCATAACTAATGTCGTTTGTTATCACTGAATAGTCTTGTGGGTCAGACTTTTGGAAAACATAAAGACCTTTGGCCTTTTTAGTGTACTGACATCGTGCCTTCTGATGCCTTGATATCCTATGGGGAAAAAAGTCCTAATCCTATTAGAAGGCAAATAGAAGAATAATATACTTCTCATTTGAAAGAATGGTGTTTGATGAAGAAAGAGGACCAAAATAATACTAACGATAACCCTGGTGATCAGATCCGTTCCCTGAATGGCAAGTCTGCATTCTGTTCAGATGACTGTGGTATGATGCAGACAGCATACTCTCCGTGGGGACCAATTTTAATTTCTGTGAGGCGAAAGAGAGCCAAGTTGGAAAGAAGTGGGCACCTGACTTTGGAGCGTTATCCTGCATAAGACCAGCAGGAGCCAACTCCACTCTACAGGAAAAAGACACGCAGAAGAAGTTGTTTCAAATATCTCTGAAAAAAAAATATCTTTGTTTCTCCTCGTTTGCCAGTCACTATCTGGAGCTAATGAAACTATGGTGAACAAGGAGCGCTTTTAAAAAAAATAACAATAATTCAATCACTCGTCTCTGGAATGGGGACAATTCAACCTGAATGTTTGATTGGTCCAATACATGGAGGCAGTTGTCCTGAGGAGTCCAGCTGGGGGCCAATTAGTTGGCTTTGCCCTACAGCAGAAATGCTGATTGGAGGACAATGGATAATCTGTAGCCCGTTGCATTGCATGGCCAACTTAGAGGAGTCACCACACATTTTGCTCCATGTATAAGCAATCAATGTATACACAAAGTGTTCTTTATTGAAGGAGTTCTGTATGAAGCAGAGTTTCGGTCTTCAAGCTTCATGAAGGAGGGATCTGATTCTTCCCCAGTTGCACTTGGCTTGACCTGTATCTGGTGAAGACAAAGCCCCTTTTGTAAGCCCTTTTAGTTACAAGTGGTTGTAAGGTTGACTTCCTCATCCCATGGGGAGGTTGAGGGAAAACAGCAAAGAAACCCATCTCGCCTTGGAATGCAGATTTTTGAGCATCTGAAGAAGGCTGTAATTTTATTATTATTGTTTCTGTATTTTGTACCGGGAATTGGTTACGAAGGACAAAACAGGTTGGCATTTGGCACACCGCCTTCCTCTCCCAATGCGTTGCTTGTGATCTTTCTCACAAGAAAGGCATGAAATCCAGGAAAATGAAAATGTTGACATTTGAAGAAGTATCTTGTGCTTTGGAATGGTTTCATTAAATTGACGTTACAGGTATAAGTCCCCACCCTCTATTTATTTCTCATGGAAGCTGGAAATCAATCCGACTTCAGCCTTGCAGCTCCCAATGAAAATGGCATTTTTCAATAAGATGTTTACTTGAGATGTTTCTCAACTAAAATCCCAAGCAATTAAAAACCATCATTATTCAATCACTTTAGTTCACTCTGAGTGAATGAGAGCAATGAATGTCATCATGTAATATGTAAATCAATACCAGGGAAAACTGTACAGCAGTGTTTCTCAACCTTGGTGACTTGAAGGTGTCCAGACATCTTCGAGTGACCAATGTTGAGAAGCACTGCTTGACAGCTATTGGAGATCATGTAAGATGGTAGAGTGTGTAATGTATAAGCACAGCCATGTTCTTCTCTTAAAAATATACATATACTCTATATGTAGCACTGCTAGCAATTTCTCTTAAGCCAAAGTGCTAGTTAAAGTTGCCCTCTAATGTCATCAGAGGCAACGTTTCCAGATGGGTTCGGTGTGTGGTCCTCAGGAGAAACATCTGGAGAAAGCTAAGGTTATGAAAGGGTAGAGCAAGTATCCCAACTTGAATGACTAGAAAAGAGGCCACTCATCAAAATAAGCTGTAGAGTTTGTATCACTCAATTTTATCATCCCCGTTCTCCATCCCTTGTCTATTTCATTATTATTGGAGTCTACTGATGAAGGCTCCTTCCCCAAAATTAAGATGTCCAGAGATCCAGGTGAGACTTGTATATAAGGTGTGTGGTGCTATCTTTGAGGTGAAGAATGTCAAAGGTAGGAAAGAAAAATTATCCTGTCTTTCCCATGGTTAAAAGGGCAGGATTTCCAAGAGAATGTAAAGGTTGGAGGGGGTGTTAGCAGTCATGGAATGAAACACACGTTCTCCCTCAAAGAATAAACATTTCAGTTGCCTTTTGAAGAAGCACATTTGAGACAACTATGACTAAGAATCTCTATAGACGTTTAATCTGCAATCCTTAGGTATTTATGTAGAAATAATCCTAAAGTAATTCATTAGAACATACCCCTGAATTTCCTAGACTTGAATAGGATTGCACTGTTGGGTATGTGAATGGATATGGATGTGCAGTATAGCATATAAACCTCCACCCATCTCTTCCATTACTGCATGTCTCCCAAAGGAACTCTAAGTCAAGTTTCTGCCTAAAGTTACTACTATATGGGACCCCTAAATTTACTTCCCACTAATTCTATGTCCTAAAGCCAAACTTTATCTTTCAACATCCATGCCAGAGATGCAGTTCTTTTTCCAATTGCATTTTGCCCTGATGCACATTGAAGACAAAACTTTGTCAGTGCATTCAACTGAAGAGGTTGTGGTGATGATGATGATGTCCCTTCAGTGTGGACACTGAAGAAAGGACAGTTGCACCAGATGCCCTGAGCTCTTTCAGGAAGGCAGGATGCTTGAAAGCTAACAAAGGAATCAATGAGTTCATTTCAAGGTACTTAAAACTCACTGATATATCTGCCCGTGAAGGGTTTTCTTTATTCTTATAATGATTTTTCTCTTCTAATCGGGATTGAGGAATTGGCTTTTTAAAAAAAAAAATGAAACAAGCCTATGTTCCTTCTATTTGGCTTTCTTTTTCAAACCCTTTTTAAAGAACATTAAGACCCCTAAATCTATTCCATGCTGTTAGGTTGAGCAGGCTAAAATGTCCCGACCACTCTCATCATCCACAGACTGAAGGGCTTGCCACAATATCGTAACAATATTTGCAGGAATATGGACTCCTTTCTCATGAAGGGCCATCTGCCCCAAAGGCCGCCTTGCTTAAACATGTGGGAATTGTGCCAAATGAGAGAACCCTCAAATACCTTTTTATTCCACCGGACCGTTCTGGGTCCTTCCGTGGAGATTTTTGGAAGGCAGTTTAAGTGGCTGGCTTAAAGAGTGAGTAACAAAGTTGGAAAGATGTCACATGGAGATTCCTTTTGAAGAAAAGAGGTTGATGTGCATCACAATGTCCTTTAATATGGAACAGCCAGCCCTTAAATTAAGCCAGAAGTTGTGGGCACTTCAAAAACTGGAGTTTTGTAATAAGAGATTGGACAACCACTTGTCTGAAATGGTATAAATTTTCCTGTTTGAGCAGGGGCGTAGAATAGAAGATCTCTAAAGTCCCTTGTTCTAAGAAGAAACATCAAAGGATGTCCTGGCCTTTAACTGTTCTTCCTCTCTTCCCCGGCCAACCCCGCCCCCCACCAAAAAAATATATACGAATACAATTGCACTGCATGCCAATCAACAGGGCACCAATTGCAAGATGAGTTAGTAGGAAAACACACAGCAGAATGACCTTGTGGTAGGATTATGTAAGAGTGCCGTGCTCAAGTAGTGTGACGAGAAAGAGAGAGAGAGAGAAGCATCACTGTGTGTTTATGGCAATGTCCAAAATCTACCCTAAGTTACAGGACCAAAGGACAATTGACTCCGCTCAGATGTAACAAGTTGAAAAGCAAGGATTTAGCAGACTGAAAACTCCCGGTAGGCACTAGGCATTAAGAGTCAGCTGGATTTTCCAGTCCAGACCATGTAACCTTACGAAAACAAAAATATTATCCATCCTCCTGGCACATAGCTTAATGGTACATTGGCAGTGTTTATTTGAGCCAGTCTTGGATTTGATTTACACTGGGAGGCAGTGATTTAAGAACTATTTGCTTGACTTGTAAATTTGGATCATGGTCATGCATTACAATTCTCTTTGCAGTCAGTTCTTAAATCATGGCTTGTTTTTCAGAAGTAAATGGAACATTTGTTAACGGAACAATTCACCGAAGGTGAGGGTGATGTATTTTTCCTCCTCCCCTTAAGCTACATTTATCTATGTTTTGGAGCTGTAAACATTCCCTTTTAAAAGCCTTCCGTATGGTTACAGAAAAGTGCACTTAATTCTTACTGCCTATCTCATGCCGCCTTTATTAAAATCCTAACTGGACCATTTTTTTTTAACCCATGAGTTTCTACTGGCTAAGGGAAATCACTTCACAATAGCAAAACTACCAGATTTCTTGTGTAGGTCTCTACATTTCTCCCCCTCGATTCTTAGGCTGATTTATAGAAAAAAAAAAATTCTCCTTGCATCTCCCCCAAAGACTTTTAGTGCATATCTTACAAAACAGTTAATGGCAAGTAGTAACATTTGAAGACTTTGTAGACTGTTGTAGGGTAACAATTTCCCATGAGGGATACACTCTAGGTCTATGTTTATATACATGCAGCAGGCTTAAAAGGTGTACCCAATATAAGTTTATTCCTCATTGACAGGTTGCCTGGATGTCAATTCTCCAAATTTCTAGCTCAACCTAGCCATGCCAGTAAGGATTACAATGGGCCAACACAACTAGGGAACACCAAGTCAGAGTGTGGTGCTTTGAGGTATGTGAGAGAGAATAAGAAAGGAAGGATATGGCACAACTTCTCAGCCGACACTTAACTAAGATTTTCCACCAAACCCGTTCCTTTCCCATTATCAACCGATCCCAAAGATTTCAGAATCTACCAATGAAGGCAAATTCAAATTCCAAATTCCATACAGACTATGAGTACTACAACTTCTGAACTGTCGTGCTGAGGAAATTTGTCTGAAAATTCAGTCAAACCCTCTGCAAAAAATAAATAAATAAAGTGACCTCTACCTTAGTATTGATCTTTCTAAGCCCAGAGAACTCCAACTAAAAGTATATCCAGTATATATATATAAAAAAACTGAATTATCTCAAGAAATCCTCAGAGATTTTCTAGATTTAGAGGTGACCAGCCACAATCCCTTCATATCTCATCTGACTTTGAGGTAGTCCAAATGCCAGCCCAAGCCAGTTTGGAGAGGGTGATTTATTTCATGCCTGTATGTAAGTTACCCGGATCATCTGACTATCCATTTTTGGTGGGGGGGGGGGGGAGTCTAATGAAACTTTATTCTGAGAAAGGAAGGCAGAGTCTAGAGATTAACTTTGTTAGATGATTCCACCACTTTTGCTCCCCTAAGATCAACTCCTCCTTTTTCTTTGGCTACTTTAGAGATATACCATTTATTTTCATTAGACAAGGTAACTTTCTATCTGCCCCTCTCCATATTAGGAAACAGATGATCCATGGTCAAGTGAACTCAGTCTCTATCATGGCTTGAAACCTATTCTTCAAGCTATGGTTGGTTAGGCCATGTTGATCTGGGTTTAGCCTGGAATTCATTTCAACAAAGATGATACGACTCCGTCCAGTTTAAAGTTCGGACATACAACTGGTTCCATTCAGGGAGGGAGGGAGATTATGTAGACTTCAAGCATGTAATATAAAATGCCCACATTAATTGTTCTCATTGATAACACAGATAAAATAAAAACTGGTATTACTGAAGAACTCATATTCCTCCATCCATAACCTGCACATATTTTAACTATAAATCTTTGTCTTTTAAACTATTGTATTGATAGGTTTAGAAAGCCTAAAAAAAAAATCTTTTTTTTTAATTTCAATGATTTTTCTGTATTGTATCCTTCTGAAAAATTAATGTTTTTATATGGTAAGCACATACAAACCTTCTGGCATTTTGGTTATTATTAATATATTATATTATATTATATTATTATTATATCTATATTAAAGAAAGCCAAATGAAAAAAAAGTTTCATCTATTTTTTGTGGGTATCAAATGGAATACAGATCTTCCAACGACAAGAAGAATGAGGAACTTGACCATATTAATGATTTTATTATTTTTACAAAACATACAAATGAAAACTAGCATAAACTAACAATAAGAAAGAAAAATAGAATTGTGCAGAAAAATATTTTTAAAAAGGAAAACAAAAATATATTCAAAGCCATGACTTCCAATTTCTTCTACTAAGGATGTGAGAAATACTGATATTCAGATCTTAATTTAAGACTATAATATAGTGTCCATTTCCCCCCCCAAAAAAGATTTTTTAAAATTTTAGCAATCATCAAATCTATAATTTGATTTCTTTTCCCTATTTCCTGCAAAAAAAGAACAAGGCACCTGGCAAACAGTAGTCCTCAACTTATGACCACAATGGAGCCCAAATTTTCTGTTGCTAAGTGAGACAGTTAAGTGACTTTTGCCCTATTTTACGACCTTGCCACTGTTGTTAAGTGAATCACTGCAGCTGTTAAGTTAGTAACAGAGTCATTAAATGAATCTGGTTTCCCCATTAACTTTGCTTGTCAGGTCACAAACATAACCCTGGGACACGGGCAACCATCATAAATACGAGTCTGTTGCCAAGCATCTGAATTTTGATTATGTGGCAGTCAACAATAGGTCCTTCACTAAGCCAAGTGGCAGTTTCAGCTGCTTGGCAAAGCTTATCTGAAGCCCACAGCCTTTTTGTAAGTATAGGTGGTATGTCTCTAGTCTTAACAAAGAGGAGGACTAGGGGTGATATAACAGCAGTCTTGCAGTACTTAAGGGGCTGTCAAAGAGAAGAGAGTCAACTAATTCTACAAAGCACCTGAAGGCAGGACAAGAAGCAATGGATGGAAACTAATCAAGTGTTCTGACCAAGGCTTCTTGAGACCATAATTAACCACACGCTTAGTCCAAACAATCCCTCGAGATAAGCACCCACCTTTCTCTCCTTTGAATTGCTGCCAACAACTCAAGTGCCAAATTAACTGTAAAAAACCAACCAAAGTACAAAGTCCACACAGAGCTTCAAGGTTTAATCTGAACAGAGTGAACGACTTTGCTTTCTGCAAAGGTTCCTGTCCCTTTGCTCCTCCTTTATATCTTATGGGAGGGGCAATCACCTCCCAGCCTTATTCACTAGTTGCCCCTTTGGTCTCAGCTGCTCTTGCCTTCTGGCAGCTCTGTCCACATGCGCGCTGGGAACAGGCTCCCCTGGTTTCTCTGCCTTGCTGCTGCCAGATTCCGGAGGCTCCGGAGTCAGCACACAACTCCCAGATGGTCCTGGCCCCGTCTCCGCATCGGATGCAGGACCCTCATTCGAGTCCTCCGCAGACTCCCGGACTGGTCCCCGTTCTTCCCCACTGTTCGATTCCGCTGCCGTCTGCACAGGCTGCCGGCAAACCACAACATCAAGGAGAGAAGCAACCTTGAACTAAGGAGAAATTTCCTGACAGTGAGAACAATTAACCAATGGAACAGCTTGCCTCCAGAAATTGTCGGCTCTCTGTCACTGGAGTTTTAAAAGAAGACATTGGACAGCCATTTGTCTGAACATTAGCCAATATTATTTTCATTTTTTTTCATAGACCAACGTAGCTATTTAAAAACAAAAACATGTTCCCACTTCAAATCTATAATACATCCACTTGAGAAAAACATCCTAGATTTACAAGCAGGTATTTCAAGGAGAAATTTTCCGACAGTGAGAACATTTAATCAGTGGAATGGCTTGCCTCTGGAGGTTGTGGAGGCTTCCTCGCTGGAGGTTTTTAAGAAAAGATTGGACAACCATTTGACTGGAATGGTATACAGTGTCCTTCTTGAGCAAGGAGTTGGACCACAAGGCCCCTCCCGGCCTATTATTCTATGTTCTATATTCTCTTTTTTAAAATGTAGTTATATATATTCTCTTTACATACAATAAGTGCTTGCTGAATAGCATACTGTCTGAGTCAATTTGCTGACATAGTAATAATTTTTAACATCCTAGTTTCTACCTCTGTTATCCAACCATTGATAAAACAAGTCCCAAATTCAAAAATACTCTGTGTCTTCTTTTTCTTTTATCTTCACTGCTAATCTGTCCATTTCTGCACAGTCTAAATTTTTTAAAATTATATCTTTTTCTGTAGGCATTTCCTCATTTTTCCAGTATTGTGCAAATGCTATTCTTGCTGTTGTCAAAACATGTAATATCAAATATACATTTCCTTTATCATATTTTTCTGGGTTTATGCCAGTGGTGGGATTCAATTCTTTTAAATACCAATTCTGTGGCTGTGGGTTGGTGGGTGTGGCAGGGGAAGGATACTACAAAATCCCCATTCCCTCCCCACCCCACTAACCTGCTTTCCAGCTCCGTTCTCCTGTGCAGAGCAACCAAAGAAGACCCAGCCGATCAGCTGGGACTCAGGAGGCAGAGAATAGATGGGGTTGGCGGGGCCAGTCAGAGACGGTATTTGCCGGTTCTCCGAACTACTCAAAATTTCTGCTACCGGTTCTCCAGAACTGGTCAGAACCAGCTGAATACCCACCTCTGGATTATGCCTAACCGAAATAGTTCTGGCTTATAATATGTACTACCAATATGTTCTACGGTCTCTTGACAGGCCAACATGGCCTGCTCAGGAGTTCTGGGACTTGAAGTCCATAGGTCGTAAAATTGCCACCCCTGCTCTTGAGGCCAACCCTGACAATTCAAAGGTCAATGAAATCAAAGGCAGAAAAATGATTTAATGGTCCTCTTTTTTTTAGATGCATCCCACAGAGGCAGATTTATCTAACTTATGCTGGAACAAATAAGGATCAATCGCACAGCTGGCGTCTGGAGTCCACTGGGACCTTCTAAGACGGGTTCTCCACCCCTATTTCGAGGCTAATTGTTGCAGCAAAATCTCATTAAGCTGACATTTCTTTCTTTATAGATGAACGTCTGGCTGCTCTGGTGGTTTAGAGACCAGCCCTTGAACAAGTTAGTATAGATTCAGAAGAACTGCAAGCGACCGAGACAGTTGAGATTAATCGGATCTCCCGAAAGCTGGCAGGCAGACCGTTTCGATCAATGGGAAAACAGCCACCCAAATCAACGAACTTGTTGTACAATGCATGTATTTTGCACAGGCCTACAATACGAAGCTCTGGAAGTAGGTTGACCCAACATCCTCAACCCCTATTTATTTTTTTAATGAGGAAGAAATCAATACAACGCTGGTTAACTGAACCAAGAAAATAAAATAAAAAAATCTACTTTACTTTTAACGAGCTCACACAGGGTACCAGTCTCTTAAAAGTTTCTTTCGGTTATATTTACAATTATCTCTATACCCATGCTTCACTATGAAACAATATGATTGGGCTTAGTTTTTGGGGAGGAAAATAAGGGGGAGAAATTGTGCCTCTGTCCACCAGCATGCATTGGTATTCATCTGGCTAGCGTCCTGTCAGTGTGTGAGAGAAACTGCCTGGAAACTGAAAGAGTATTTGCTGTGAGAGCAAGAAGGATGTCAGGGCTACGGCAGTTATCCTCATTTAAATCATGAGTCTCTTATTTAAAGCTTAAATAAGATTTATTAGGAGTAAACATGCTGGTACTGCCTGGGTGTAGTCGACTCTAAGACACATCATTCATTGTTGACCCTGGTTTCCCCGGGTGTAATTCATGTTCTCCAATGGGACATCCATAGCCAAGAGTCATCAATCATATTCTCCAGTTAGAATTTTGCGTGCAGAAACTTCAGTCACCTAGAAACTATCTTTGAAAACATTTATGGAATGCAAGCTGCCCACTGCTCTCCCCTCCCTTTCTGTTGGCAACTCTAAAAAGACCATAGAAATATTTTATGAGTTGGCAAAGGAGACAACAAAGAGCCTAGGCGTGGCTTAGCTCAACTGTTCTGTACTAAAACTTGCTGCTGTGAAACTAAAACTGAAAACTCCTCTCCTCGGCTTGTGTTTTGCATTTGGAAGAGATTTCTTTTCAGGTGGGGAGGGAGAGTAGAACTCCTTAGCATCAGAGCGTGTTAATAATAATAATAATATAGGAAATACTGATGCTCTGATGGTCATTTTGAAAAACCCTTCCTTAGTGAGCACCTAGCCAAGAGGAACATATGTGCCAAATTTCTAGTTTGCAGGCTTTACGGTTCTGGAGATTTTGTGATGATGCATGAGTGGTATTTCACTTATATATATATAGATTACAGTTCTTGCGTGATTTGAAACATTGGGCAGGACTCATTTCTGTGCATTCCTGACAGGGTGCAAACAGGGACATTTGTGGGTGAGACGCTCATTAAACTCACAAAAGGGCCAACAGTGTGATGGAAACTCTTTTAAAATGGGTTGCATGTAAAATTCAAATTCAATTCGATCTTTTATTAGGATCACAGACCGGAATAAAAATGAAAACATTAAAATAAAACAGAGTGGAGCAATTAATGGTATCTTGTAATGAATGGTGGAATTGCATGTAAAACAGGAATGGGGCCAGAAGTAGATTTGTGTGTGTGTGTGTGTGTATGTTTCAGTAAAGTTATCTGCTATACAAAAGGGTCACGGCTCCACGTTTTTAAAAATATTAGTTTTATCCTAAGAAGTAAAAAACAGAAAAACCAAACAAACAAAATGAAACAAAAGCATACATTCAACAACAGCAACAACAAAAAAGAGAAAAAAATAGCATACCCCCCCCCCAAAAAAAAAGAGGAAAAAGGAATCAAATTTAACATTTAACAGGTAGGATCCACCCTGGCTGGGCGCTGAAGAAAGAAAAATTCTCCTCCCCCCATTACACTAATCTTCAAATCCCTCTCTTAACCATATATTAGTGTATTTAGTGCGTAGAAAGTTAATAATTCTTCCAAAAACTTTTTTTCTGACCACAATCCAGTATCGTTACATCTTAAATGTGGTCCTCCGTCTTTTCAATGGAGATGAAATGAGTCTGTTTTGCAGAGACCACAGATGGTTAAAGAATGTAAACAGGTATACTTCTAGACTAATTTTAATCATAATTTAGGTAAGGGATCCAATCTGACGACAGTTTGGGATGCTTATAAGGCTAATGCAAGGGTCAAGGCTCCACTTGGATTGCCACATCAGCGATACACATTCAGAGATACGGTACTATTGAGTAGACACAGTAGATTGGCTCCAAATGAACGCCCAGGGCAATGTTAGAAGGGAGGAGGAAGGGGGTGTTTGCTGTAATTAGGAAAAACAAATAGAACTTGAAATGGAGTGAGCTAAATTATTCACCCGAGAACTTCAAACGATTCCTCCCAAAATAAACAAACAGGAAGAGGAGCAAAGGAACTGGCGAGCAGATGCAACAAAGAAGAATTTTGTATATTGGCCATATCCCGTTTGAGTTTCTAGAATAGGTTGGAAGAAATGTCCATCGGGGTTCAGTTCCAAGTGGGAAAAAAGACTCTGGAAACATGGAGGCTGCTTGGAAGGATGGAAGAGAGAGGGGGAGTGGAGGGAGAGAGAGAGGGAGGGAGGGAATACATCGTATGTATATATATTACATACATACATACATACATACATACAGAGCTTCCTGTTCCTGTGGCAAGGGCATGTATACTATTTGGTTGCAGTCAGACTCCCTTAGGGCTATAGTCATAGCTGAGGTTGTCTGTGTCCCAGGCTTGGTGGGTGATGCAATGAAGGGCACTTTCCTATTGTGGCTGAATGGCTTTGCCCTGAAGGATAATCCCATTACCCTGGAGCTGGAGATCTTTTGTTTTGTAGATAGACTGGCCCAGTCTTGTTGTCTTGTAGATAAGCTGGCACCAAAATATCTGCTGGGGGCAGGGAGCTGGGGTCTTTAGTTTCTGTTTCCTTTTAAGACTTTTATTTCTTTTAGGGGAAATATTCTGCCTTTTTAATATTTCCAAGAATATGTCATTCTTCTAGGAGAGAGGTGGGTGCTAACTTTCTACAAAGAGCATAGCCTTTAGACTAAAGCCATTAATTTGGATTTCCAAATGACCTGCAAAGTTTTGTAAACCATAGTAACAGGGATTTTTAACCAGGTTTTCAATTGCTTCCTTCTAAAAACTGCGTACAGATTTAGCATTCTTCTGTTATTGGGTTGGAAGGGAGTATGTGTATATGTGTGTGCATGGCTGTCAAAACTCCAAAAACAGGTCAAGTAGTTCTGGGGAGGCCAGTCATAAATTAGAACGCTTGTTAAGCAACCGGCCATTAAGTGAGGACCACTTGTATTTGGTTTGCCAGTCACCAAACCATGCCCACCCAGTCATGTGACCAGCAAGCCACGCCCACCCAGTCATATGACCAGAAAGCCATACCCACCCAGTCACGTTACCAGCAAACCACACCCTCAAATTAGGCCACGCCCACAGAAATTTGAATCCCGCCCCTGGGTGGTGGGCATTGAGGATGAGTTTGTAGCACCAAGGGGGCGGTGGACTGAAAAAGTTTGGGAACTACTGATATACATGTTAAACCTTAGCTAGCATTTGTGGGCAGGAATTTGGAAGTTAAATGCATGGCTAGCCAAGGGACAAGGTCACATATCTGTGACTAGGCTGGGCAACATCTCTCGCTGTTTCAAAATAATGGGAAAAGACAATGGTACCATTCTGAACCGTTCTGTTCCATTCTATCTATCACTCATGACTCATGGGGACATTGGCTTGGAAACTGTTTAGCAGGGCAGCACAAGAAAGCTTACCAATTTCTTGGAAACACGTTTCATTTCAAAGTATTGGTTTTGATGTATGGAGCCTGACATGCAATCTTAGCTATCTTTGCTCTGTATGTCCTAGTACGGCGTTTAAGACGGTGCACTCTCTAAAGTGAGTATTGGATTATAGCCTGTTTGTTTTGTCATTCAGGAATAAAGTGGCTTTAAACAGTTACGATGTGGGCTAAACCGGCATTACAGAACAAGAGAGTTGGAAGGGACCTTGGAGGTCTTCTAGTCCAACCCCCTTCTGTAGCAGGAAATTCTATACCATTTCAGACAAAGGACAGTCCAAATCTCCTCTTAAAAACCACCGGCGATGGAGCACTCACAACTTCTGAAAACAAGCCATTCCAGTGGCTGATTGTTCTCACCGTCAGAAAAGTTCTCCTTAGCTCTAGGTTGCTTCTCTCCTTCGTTAGTTTCCACCCATCGCTTATTGTCCTGACCTCAGGTGCTTTGGAGAATAGCTTGACCCCCTCTTCTTTCTGGCAGCCTCTTAGATATTGGAACATGCTATCATGTTTCCCCTAATCCTTCTTTTCATTAAACTAGACATGCCCTCACGTGCTTTGGGAGAATGGGCCAGTCCTGTCTTCTCTGTGACAATCCCATAACCATTGGAAGACGGCTATCGTATCACTAGTTCTGGAAGATGTTACTAAGGAGTATATGGCCTTCTTAAATGAGGGTTTCTTTGTTCTTTGAGGGTTTCTATTTGGTCTTCTCCTTCCCAGGACTCGAGGCTACTCCTGAACCCTGTTGAAAAAGTGGAAGGATAGCAGACTTACTGTTTAAAAGCTTGATAGCCCCAATGTTAGCCACGGTGGAAGAATAATTATTACACAAAGCCTCTATTCTCATCCAGCCTAGCTATTTATTATGTTCTCCCTCTGATCACTGTCCTAACTTCTTGCCAAACTCATAAGGATTTGGCATGCTGGGAAGACTACCCCAAAAACTGTCTTGAAGTCAAAATAGCACCAGCTTTCGACTTTTGAAACACTAAAGATTTCAAATCACTTAGACTGAAACCAAAAATGGGATACCATCAAAATTTACATAGATGCAATGTTTAAATTTAAATTTTGCATTGGATTTTGTGAGGTCATTTCATCAGGCTTCTCTGCCGTGGAATTATTGGCTTCTGTCTCCATGCAGTGAATGTCCCCTCCAGCTGCATGAATGCCAGCTTGCCAGCAGCGATCCAATCACTCTCAAACAATGGCCAAATGTATGTCCTTCAATAAAAGCTCACACGGAAACTCAGTGGGGATTGTGACACTTGCAGTTCGAACAACACTGAATTGACCAAGGGTTAGTATCTTTTGGAAGCGATGATCAACGCAGACAGCTGCATTTTTCAGAAGTCTGCCTGTTAAATTTTCATAAATTGCCAAGTTATTATTTTTAAGATGGGACTGTCAAGCCCGAAATTGACATTTTATTAGCCTTATTATATATTCCTTTTCTTTCTTTCTCTTTGCTGGTTATGGGGGGGAAGGGTCTCAAGCTTGCCACATTCCTAAGGTGGGAGGAATGGAGATAAGAGTTGTTTAGGCTAGGTGGTTCTCCTTCCCGTGGGAACAAAAGCTGGCCCTGCTGAGACTGGAGGTGGAGGTTGATGACACCAGGCAACGTTGATTTACTTCTCTTGGGGAATGTGACTTTTGGGGGCTGTTTCTAACTTCCAATATTACGTGGTGTAATTCCAGGTTGTGTCAGATCCAGAATTACAACAGACTTTGCCAATTTGATGCTTTCCTAAATAAAAGAAATTGTTTTGGAAGATGGACTTGGCTCTTTTCGTTTTAAATGGATTTCATCATTTGGAAACCTGACAGGGACCTGTAACAAGTAAAACATCTAAAGATCACTAAGGAATTGTTCAGATTTCCCCAGCTGTGGGCACTGAATACAGGTAGTCCTCAACTTACAACAGTCCATTCAAAGTTACAGAGGTACTGAAAAAGTGACTTATGATCGTATTTCACACTTGCAGCATCCCGATGACCATGTGCTCCAAATTCAGACATTTGGCAAATGACTCATATTTATGAGCCACAGTGTCCCAGGGGAGGTCATGTGATCCCCTTTTGCGACCTTTTGACAAGCAATGTCAATGAAGACAGATCCACTTAACGACGGTATCACTAACTTAACTGTTAACGATTTGCTTAACAACTGTGGCAAGGAAGGACGTAAAATGGGGCAAAATTCATTTAACGAATGACTCACTTAGTCGCATAAATTGTGGGCTCAACTGTGGCCATAAGTCAATGATGTTTTCTGCAAAATCTGCTGATCCTGTAATTCTGTCATGCACATGGGGGATGCAGAAAGATCTTCGAACAAACGCATTTGTTACTCGCACAACAGGGCAAACGATGTGCTTGTTCTATGCAGAGAGTTGCCCTCAAACTGGCTCTTGGCCATTTCTTAGCCAGCCCGATTACAAAACTGCTCCAATGCCAAGGAAGACATAAACTTCAGTACCCCCCTGTGCAGTTTTGAGCTCAACGCTCATCTCTTAGCTGCTGTCATAGCTTGTGATTTCTCAGGCTTCTTGGGACCAGCAGAAAGAACGATTTTGGAAAAATAACCTGTCATCCTCTTCCTGCCACAGGAAGCTTCTAAGGAAGTTTTGCATACCTTGGTCTCCCTCTTGCATTTCAAATATCCCGACAGCTCTCTGCTTGCAGGGAGTCTCTCCTTCTTTGTAACATGCCTACATCTCACCTGAACATGCCAAGGATTGATCTTGGGGATGTTGGAAGGCAAAAGCAGAATGTTTGCAGGATGCTGTATTGTCATATATTTTGCAAACCAATCCTGGAAGGGTAAAAAAAAAAATTCTTCCTTTATACGTATCGGGGATAGATGAAAACTTTTGGGGATAAGAAGCACATCGAAATGTTGGAAGGAGGCTATGTGTCAGATCCGTGGGTCTGCCATTCTTCACTGGAAGAAGAAGGGGGAGAGGGGTTGATACAAGTAATCTGTGGTCTCCCGGTTAGAATCTGACTCTGAGGGAGAGGAGGAACAGCCGACAGGGAGTGGAGGTGTGACTCCGGAGGTTCTGGAGGAAACAGGGAAAGGGCACAGGCTGGCTGGGCATTCAGAGGAAGACCCAGGCCCATCCCCTCTTCATCCGAGGGCATGCAGGTCGGAGCGGATAAGGAAGAAACGTACGTAAATGGCGTGATATTTTTAGTATTTTTTTTTAGTATTTATTTGATTTGTCAATCGCTTACAAGATACAGGTATAAGAATAAACATAGTTTTGAAAAATGAGATAGATACTTATAAGAAAAATAAAAAGAAACAATAGGAGAGTGCATGAAGGGGGTGAGGTCAATAGTAGACAGTCTAAGGTTAAAGTTTTTGAGGTTTGGGGAAGAAACCACAGAGTCAGGTAGAGTATTCCAGACATTGACCACATCCCATATCTGTTGCTGAAGTCGTATTGCCTGCAATCAAGTTTGGTGCGATTAACCTTGAGTTTGTATCTATTGTTTGCTCTTTGGTTGTTATGGTAGAAACTGAAGTATTCATTGACAGGTAGGACATTGCAATGTATGATTTTATATACTATATTTAGATCGGACCGGAGGCGGCGTAGTTCTAGATTTTCTAGGTCTAGAGTTTCAAGTCTGGTGGCATAAGGTATTCTGCAACGAGTAGAGGAGTGGAGAACACTTCTTGTGAAATATTTCTGGACTTTTTCAATTGTGTTAATATCAGATACATGATATGGGTTCCAGACTGATGAGCTGTATTCATGTATAGGTCTAGCAAATGTTTTGTATGCTCTAGTTAGTAATGTGATATTACTAGAGAGGAAGCTACATAGGGTTAGGTTAACAACTCTTAATGCCTTTTTGGCTATGTAGTTACAGTGGGCTCTAGCACTTAGATCATTAGAGATGAGTATTCCAAGGTCCTTGACAGAGTTTGGATCCTCAACAAGGTCTTGATTATTTAGCTTGTATTTTATTTTCTGGTTTTTTTTTGCCAATATGTAAGACAGAGCATTTATTTGTTGAGATTTGAAGTTGAACACAGCAGATGTGAACCTGAATCATGGACTAGTTGATTTCCTACTGGATTTTTTTCCCCTGAACCAATTCAATTTTTCCTTTGCTGGTTACTCTCATATCTGATGATATGAAAACTACTATCATCCCAGTGCCAAAGAAGCCCTCCATCAGGGAACTGAATGACTACAGACCAGTTGCTCTAACATCTGTAGTTATAAAAATCTTTGAAAGGCTTGTGCTGTCCCACCTGAAAACCATCACGGATCCGCTGTTAGATCCCACGCAGTTTGCATACCGAGCAAATAGATCAACAGATGATGCTGTTAACACGGCTCTGCATTACATCCTACAACATCTTGAATCTCCAAATACCTACGCAAGGGTCCTCTTTGTAGACTTCAGTTCAGCATTCAATACCATCATTCCAGACATTCTTCTAACTAAACTATACCAGCTAGAGATACCTGAACACACTTTTAAGTGGATCAGAAGCTTCCTAACAGACAAGAAGCAACAGGTGAAGCTAGGCAGAAACACACCTGATACCTGTACAATCCGCACAGCCCCCAAGGCTGTGTGCTTTCTCCACTTCTCTTCTCCCTATATACCAATGACCTTACCTCAAACGATCCATCTGTTAAAATACTGAAGTTTGCTGATGACACAACAGTGATTGGTCTCATTCAAGACAATGACAAATCCGCATACAGACAGGAGGTTGTACAACTTGCCTCGTGGTATAACCAGAACAATCTGGAACTGAACATACTCAAAACCGTAGAAATGGTGGTAGACTTTAGAAGAAACCCTCCCGTCAGCATTTGCACCAAGACAAATTCCTTGTGTATCCAATCACACTTGGCCAATAAAGAATTCTAATTCTAATGAAAAGGCAGATGGATAGAGCCCTAAGCCGCTTTACGTAATTTCTTTCCAACATTCTGTTGAGCTGGGAAATTAAAAAGGTCTAACAGTCCTCGTTAGCACAGTGGTTGGGAAGCAGTACTGCAGGCGAACTCTGTCCACAGCCTGGAGTTTGATCCTGATGGGCTCAAAGTTGACTCAGCCTTCCATCCTTCTGAGGTCCATAAAACGAGGACCCAGATTGTGTGTGTGTGGGGGGGGTGCAATAGGCTGACTTTGTAAACGGCTTAGAGAGGGCTGTAAGGCACCGAGAAGCACTTCATAGTGCTTTACGGCCCCTCTCTAAGCGGTTTACAAAGTCAGCCTGTTGCCCCCAAGTCTAAGTGCTCTTGGCCCAGATGTGCTTTTTCAAAAGACGACTGGACTTTCTTGTTTGTCCTTGAAGATGTTTCGCTTCTCGTCCAAGAAGCTTCTTCAGTTCTGAGGGCTACCATTGTGAATAAACAAGGACGGTGAAACATATCCCAAGTTTGCCTTCTGATAAATTGGGTGTTTTGTGATAGGATAGCAACCTACAGTCCAGCTTTCCACTCCTGGTTATCGAGGGTGGGGGTGGGGAGGGGTTGAAGGGTTTTCTACTTCAAGGGGCACATGGGAGTATGGACCAGATGATAAGCCTTCTTGGTGTTGGCGCAGGGAGACCATTCAACCCCAACCTTCCTTGTGTTGGGCAAACAATAAAATTTGAAGGATGCCAGCATGACTTTGGCTGTGGTTGATTGATTCTAAGCAGCCAACACAGGAATTTTGATAATGACCTTCTTTATGGCTCCGTGAACTATTTGTATTCTGCCACAGTGAACTGTTTGTGTTCTGCCACCCACAATCTGTCAGGTTTGGGGCAAATTAAATGTTGTTAAATAATTGTCTTCGTCACATTGGGCTTGAAATGTGTCTCTCCCCCCATCTAAATCCAGCAGTCTGATACACTGTGCCTATCTTTTTTTTTCCTCTGGCTCTGAAATTGGGTAGCTTAGCTGGTCTGATTTTTCTCAGTCTGGCACTCAGCAAAACCCAGTCAGATCATTTCAAACAAGATCAGTGTGTTGAAGGCCTTAAACCAGGGGTGTCAAACTAAGGCCTGGGGCGGGCGGCAGATCCAGCCCGTGGGGTGCTTAGATCTGGCCCGAGGGGCTGCTGCCATGGAAACAAGCAAAGGACTGGCCTATGGTGCCTCTGCCAGAGAAAACGAAGCTCGGGAGGGCCGCACGAGCTCCGTTTTGACTGGCAGAGAGTTGCAGGAGGCCGTCACAGCCCAAAACAGAGCTCAGGACCCCATTTTCGCCGGCCGAGCGCTTGGGCCACCACAGGTGCCCTCAACACGAGTGGCATCGAGCTGGTCAGGCCCACTCTGGCCAAACCCCACCCCGGCCCTCCGAGGTCGAACACAACCCTGATGCGGCCTTCGATGAAATCAAGTTCGACACCCCTGCCGTAAACCAATTCTGACTTACCTTCAAACAAAAACGGTTGACGGGCCAGGGAATTGGGAAGTTGCGATCCTAAACTTCGGAGGGGGCTCAAGTCGCCTAACTCAACGGTGGGCCACTTCTTGAGAACACATATAACCCCTGGAGCCCCCTGCCCCCTTCACAAAGCTGCAGGTTTATTAAAGCTGTCTGGGGATGCGTTTATTGACCCAGCTAAAAGGGAAACAAATGTTTTTGGTTTTTTTCCCCTATCCCAACAACTATATTAAATGAAGGGTTTAAAGTCCATGTTAACCTCTCCCGTTGCTGGGTTGAAGCTCACAGCGTACGCAACTGCTGAGGCAACAGCGACAGGAGAATTTGGTTCAAGAGCCGAACTGAAGAAATACACAGCCTGCTTGCAGTGAGGAGTCCACTGACAATAATCCTGTACAGAAAAGAAGCAAGAACGATCAGGTGGGAAAGGAAGTGAAGGTGTCAAACATTCCCAGCTATCTTTTTTCTTCTTCTGTAGTAGGTCAACATTTCTTGCTTCAACAAAGAGATTTCCAGTTTGAATTCTAATCATTCAGAATATAGAAGAGAATAACACAGTTGGAAGCAGTGGTGGGATTCAAATTTTTTTACTACTGGTTCTGTGGGCGTGGCTTGGATGGCGTGGCAGGGGAAGGATATACTGCAAAATCCCCTTTCCCTCCCCACCCCACTAACCTGCTTTCCAGCGCCGTTCTCCTGGGCAGGGCAACCAAAGGAGACCCAGCCGATCAGCTGGGATTCAATGGGAGGCAGAGAAGAGATCGGTTGGCGGGGCCAGTCAGAGGTGGGATTTGCTGGTTCAACGAACTACTCAAAATTTCCGCTACCGGTTTTCCAGAACTGGTCAGAACCTGATGGTTGGAAGGGACCCTGGAGGTCTTCCAGTCCAACCCCCCGCTTAGACAGGAAACCCTACACCATTTCAGAGAAATGCTTGTCTGATCTAAAAACTTCCAGTGATGAAGCACCCACAACATTCACAACCTCTGGAGGCAAGTTGTTCCACTGGTTAATTGTTCTGTCAGGAAATTTCTCCTTAGTTCTACTTTGGTTCTCTCCTCGATTAGTTTCCCCCCATTGCTTCTTGTCCTGCCCTCAGGTGCTTTGGAGGATAGCTTGGCTCCCTCTTCTTTGGGGCAGCCCCTGAGATATTGGAGCACTGCTATCATGTCTCCCCTAGTCCTTCTTTTCGTCAAACTAGACATATCCAATTCCAGCAACCCTTCTTCATCTGTTTTAAGCCTCCGGTCCCCTAATCATCTAATCGCCTTCACCTTTCATCCACAGCACTGTCCGTAGAAATTTTAAAGTGTGATTCTCACTTATTTGATTCTCTACTCGATGCTCTTGTCTCAATTATGAAGCAGCCAAATTGCATCCAGTTTTGGTCACCGCACTATAAAAAAAGGTCTTGAGACTCTAGAAAGAGTGCAGAGAAGAGCAACCAGGATGATTAGGGAACTGAAAGTTAAAACTTATGACAAACAGTTGCAGGAACTGAGCATAGCTAGCCTAGTGAAGAGAAGGACCAGGGAAGACAGGATAGCAGTCTTCCAATATTTGAATACTGGGCTGCTACAGAGAGGAAGGGGGCAGGCCAGTGGTGGGATTCAAATTTTTTTTACTACAGGTTCTGTGGGCATAGCGTGGTGGGTGTGGCAGGGGAAGGATACTGTAAAATCTCCAGTCAGAAGTGGTTTTGCTGGTTCTCTGAACTACTCAAAATTTCCGCTACTGGTTCTCCAGAACTGGCCAGAACCTGCTGAATTTCACCTCTGGGTCAAGCTGTTTTCTAAAGTACCCAAAGGCCAGACAAGGAATAATGGATGGAAACTGAACAAGGGGAGATTCAACCTAGAAATAAAGAGAAATTTTCTGGCAGTGAGAACAATCAACCCATGGAACAGAAGTTGCCTTTGGAAGTTGTGGAAGCTTCATCCCTGAAAGCTTTCAAGAAGAGACTGGGTTGCCATCTGAAGAAATGGTGCAGGGTCTCCTGCTTGGGCGGGGGTTGGACTAGATGACCTAAAAGATCCCTTCCAACTCTATTAATCTGTTAAAGTCAGTTTGTTCAGTGCTGTCATTTAGTGAACAATGAGTGATTGTAGGTTGAAGACGTCATGACTTGACTTGTTGACTGCAACAACTGACAACCAAAATTCTGGGCTCAGTTGCATTTGTAATTAAAAGTCGACTCGTATTATTGGGTTTCTTGATCTACGATAGTATTAATTCAGCTTTTTTTCTTTCCCTCTTTCTTTGCATTTTAATTTAAATGGCATGATTATATTGCAACTATGTTTTACCGCATAAAGCTATTTTTGGTTCACTTTAAACTGCAGAACTGCTCGGGAAGCCTCCAAGCAGGTTGATCGAAACCAACCCCAATTCAACTTTACGTTCCATCAACTCCAATCTACATCTGTAGTAAATCCTGTTCTCTGTTATAGGTCCTTAGTAAGCCTGCCCATCCTATTGTGCACCGCACAATTCCGCTCTGCAGAAGCTTCCAATCACATGCATTCCATTTAATTATAATGGCAGATTCACCACCATTAATTATTAAATCTGTCTCCTGCGTTATTTCTGGCAACTACTACAACTGAATTCGTTCCAAATGTGCTCAAAAATTCGGCACTGGAACTGAGTAGAATTGATGGTCTTTTTTTTCTCTTTCTTTTCCTATAGGACAATGCAATATGATGGTTCACCAACTCCTTATGCAGCAGGGTTGAAACAGAACATCACCAACCTTTTCATTGGAATCCTGCACAAGTCCTGTGCTGATGGAAATGTTAGGTGCCAGGTGGTATTCCATCCATAGAACGGCTCCGTGACTTTTCGCACACCTGCAAAAATAAAATAAAATCCTTAAATATCGATTTCCTGCAAACTCTGAAGAATACTGATAGACCAACACATGCATTATGTAGTATATAAACCTCTTTTGAAATATGAATAGTACTTTCTTTCGTCAGAAGTCTAGATAAAAGGCCAGAGATCAGCCTACTTTGGGAGCAAACACAGGCTGAAAGAACCATTTAAAATGACTTACTTTCCCATTATATGTTATCTGGGGGATTGTGGTGACACTTACTGTTCTATAACTACCTACCTTATGATTACTGGAGACTTGATTGTGAGAATAAGGAAGACTCTTAAGTAAAGTGACTTTTGATTTTTGGAAGCTGCCTGGAACTGATGGAAGCTAAATGGAACTGATTAATAATCGTGAGATGTAAAGAACTACGATGATTGAACTTTCTGAGAAGCAACATTGAATATATTGTTTTTGGACTTCAATAAGAACAGGACTTATTAAAATAAGACAAGATGCTCCATCAGGGGGAAATGAGTGAGATTTCAGGAGAAATGGCATTGATCTTTCAAAGCATTAAGGGTACACTATGTTAAAGAATCACAGAGATAAAAAACCTAATGCAAGGCATAAATGGGAAAACAGAAAATGTGCTACAACTGGTAATGTTAAAAGCTAAGTCTTAATCAAGATCAAGTATGCACTCTGCCAGGAAAACAAACTGTCTAGTTTTCAGAGTTGAAGAGAAAGTTCCAGATAAAATCCTGATAAAGTGGGTGGAGGGGGGGAGAATTTAAAATAATCAGGTAGAAAAAACAGCATGGAAAGGAAGAAAGCAAGAGATAATGAACATTAGAAAGTTGCATTCTCCAGGATGGATAGTAATATAGTTCTCAAAACAATGCTGTTTCTGGTTAACATATCAGGGCATTCATATCTAAATAATAGCTTTTTGGAAAATGAAGTATTGCTGGAAGACAACAGCAGGACCAAACAGGACCAAAGAACATAAAATAATCTATCAGCCAGTCCCGAAAACTAATAAATATTCCTTCTTTTTTTTGTTACTTTTCTTAAAAATAGCAAAGGTACCAGAGCTTTCATATGTCTCTTTGATATTTTCAGAATGTTATACTGGAAGAGAGAGAAAAATTCAAACAATTGCTTCAAAGTTTGAACTCACAACGCCTTCAGGAGATGTTACCAAGAAGACTGATTGTAAATCCACACCCTCCTTGCTTAAAAGTAGGTTTTTTGCCAGTTCTTGGAATTCAAAGTTTTCAAGACATCTTCTATTTGTCCAAATATATATACACAAGCACACATTTTTCATTACAGACTCTTCAACAACAAAAGCTATCAAATTCCCAGCAAAAGCTATCAAATTAGCAAAGTGATGCTTGTCCGTAGCAAGTCACTCACTGCATCCTAAAACAGTGTCCAAAGGCTCGCTTGATTTACTTACTTACTTATTTACTCACTTATTTACTTTTTTATTGAACGTATATTACCGCCTATTCACCCTTGGCGACTCAAGGCAGCTTACAGAATATAAAATCACAATTTAAAACAATAAAAACTAACAAAAAGAATCAAATAAATTAATAAAGCGCAATATAAGAGAATCACTTCCCCTCCTCAATCCCACCCATCCACCCTGACCCAGATCACACAAGCTATTTAATGGCCTCCATTCCGCTCTGGGTTCCGCAGGGCCCCTGGCAGAACCAGGTCTTCAGCGCCTTCCGGAAGAGTATTAGAGTCAGGCCAGTCTAATTTCCAGATGTTCCAGAGAGAGGGAGCCACTACGAAGAAGGCCCTTCTTCTGGGTCCCACCAGGTGTATCTCCCTCGGGGATGGGACCTGCAGCATTCCCTGTCTCCCTGCTCTAAGGGGTCGGGTAGATGTGACCAGCAAGAGACGGTCCCTCAGATCACCTGGTCCCAAGCCATGAAGGGCTTTTAAAGGGGGAAACCAGCGACTTGAATTGCACCCGGAAGTAAATCAGGAGATTTGCTCTTCCTGCAGGAGAGGTGAAACATGTGCACACCGGGGTCTGCACAAAACCGTGCGGGGAACACTGCATTTTGCACCAGCTGGAGCCTCCTTCTCTAACATTTGGAAGACATTGCAATCATACTACAATGTGATGATTTAAAAAAACAAAACAAAACACCATCTAGAGATTGAAAAGTTTCGGGATTATTGCATGATGCAAAATAACCAGGAAGAAGGCATTTCAGCAAGGCTAGGAATCCAGGAATCTGAGGATGAGATCCACAGGGGAAAAGAAAAGGATCAGGATCTTTGCATTGGCGATGTTCAAATTATATGTTTGCTACATGCTACCTGGCACATTCTCTCCCAAAATATGAGGACTGGAATAATCTTCAAAAGGAAGTGGTGGTGCCTCCTTCTTCCTTTTGGTTTTGTGAAAGAAATCAAAAGTACTTTCCAGAAGGTGGTTGTTTGTTTGTTTTTACTAAAGGACAAATGGACTTTATTTTTGCTTGAAGACATTTCACTTCTCATCCAAGAAGCTTCTTCAATTCTGATTGAATGGTTCATTCAGTCAGAACTGAAGAAGCTTCTTGGATGAGAATGAAACGACTTTAAGGAAAAACAAAGAAAGTCCAGTTGCCTCTTGAAAAAGAGCACCTTTGGGACAAGATTCAGAGAATCTCCAAAAGACATTTTGCTGGGTACTTTCTGGTTTTAATATTGTTAAGATGAGTTAGGATTTTTTTAAAACATTTTTACTCCCTGTTGTAAAGGATCTTTTCCAAAAGGCAATTGGACTTTCTCGTTTTTTTCCTTTGAAAACATTTCGCTTCTCATCCAAGAAGCTTCTTTAGTTCTGAAGAACTGAACTTCAGTTCAGAACTGAATTAGCTTCTTAGATGAGAAGCGAAACATTTAAAAAAAAACAACCCAAGAAAGTCCAGTTGCATTTGGGAAAAGCACTTTTGGGAAAACCATGACCTGGATGACTGAGAACCTCCACAGACGTTTACACTCTTTTTACTTTGCACTAAATGCTTGGTTGTTTCTAAATAAAGTGGTTGGACTACCAAAAGGAAATTATTCATGGTTTGATTTCAGGAAAAAGAATCTCAAAAAGAATCTTAAAAGCCCAACTTTTTGCCACGATGAATTACGGGATATTTTCTCAAAAAAGTACATTTGATGTTTAAATAAGGATCACTTTGCAGGCAAATATTGATTTTTACAACGTATTCCAGCATTTTACAGCTGGCACAGCAATAACACCATAATTGGGTGCAGTGATAACCCCACAGACTCTGCTGTATATGTTTCAGAAAGAAATGTTCAGCCAGGCAACAGATGGCTGTATTTGAAAAGGAGAAATAAACATCGTTATAAATCAAATCATTCATATGGTACCAGATAATTTATACATTATTCATTAAGAACAATATGTTACCTCATATGTGGGAGATTGTTTTCATTCAGCTATGACACTGCAAAATTGGCCTATTTTTAAGGAACAGTTCCTCTGAAGGTTCAAAGTCTCTTTTATTTCAGTTCCCAAACATTTTGTCCTCTGCCTAGAAGGTACCGTACTTAGCAGGATACAGAATAAGATTATTACAGGTAGTTTTCAACTTCCAATCACAACTGACCCCTAACTTTCTGTTACTAATGAAGAGAGTTGTTAAGGGAGTTCTGTCCCATTTTACGACCTTTCTTGCCACAATTGTTAAGTGAATCACTGCAGTTGTTAAGTTAGTAACATGATTGTTAAGTGAATCTGGCTTCCCCATTGAAGCTTTGTCGTCGGAAGACTGCAAAAGGGGATCCCATGACCCTGGACACTGCAACGGTCATAGCGATAGAAATAGCCCTTAGACTTATATACCGCTTCACAGTGCTCTACAGCCCGCTCTAAGCAGTTTACAGAGTCAGCCTAATTGCTCCCAACAATCTGGGTCCTCATTTTACCGGCCTCAGAAGGATGGAAGGCTGAGTCAACCTTGAGCCTGATGAGATTCAAACAGCGGGCAGTTGGTGGAATTAGCCTGCAATACTGCATTCTAACCATCATGCATGGATGGATGGATGGATGGATGGATGCATGCATGGAAGGGCAATAACACTTAGACTTATATACCGCTTCACAGTGCATTTTACAGCCCTCTCTAAGTGTTTTACAGAATCAGCCTCTTGCCCACAACAATCTGAGTCCTCATTTTACCGGCTTCGGAAGGACAGAAGGCTGAGTCAACCCTAAGCCAGTCAGGATCAAACTCCTGGCAGTGGGCAGAGTCAGCCTGCAATACTGCATTCTAATCATCATGGATGGATGGATGGATGGAAGGGGAATAGCACTTAGACTTATATACCGCTTCACAGTGCTTCCCAGCCCTCTCTATGTGATTTACAGAGTCGGCCTCTGGTCCCCAACAATCTGGGTCCTCATTTTACCCACCCCGGAAGGATGGAAAGCTGACTCAACCTTGAGCCTGGTGAGATTCAATCTGCCAAATTGCAGGCAGCCGACAGTCAGCAGAAGTAGCCTGCAATACTGCACTCTAAGCACTGCGCCACCAGGGCTCATAAATATGAGTCAGCGGCCAAGCATCCGAATTTTGATCACGTGATCAACGGTCGTGAATGTGACAAATGGTCATAAGTCACTTTCCCCCCCAGTGTCGTCGTTAACTTCAAACAGTCACTAAATGAACTGTTGTAAGTCGAAGGCTACTTGTAACTCAAATGTACATAAAAATCTGTTTTAAAACAAAGAGCAAACAAGGAAAGAATGCAATCTTTTTAGAAAAAATTATAAGTCATCCTAAGTGTACTGAAACCAGAAAGTAGCTAAGTCCAAGGCAGGTTTTCATTCCATATCACTCCAAGAGGACTAAATGCTGATTTGTTTACGTTTTTTATGTTGATGTGCTATTTTATCACCCCCACCCCCAATAGCCCTCAGCCTTAAAGGATCTCATGTCAATCAAGATATGATTGATTAACTGGAGACTAAACTGTACAATGAACGGTTGAGAGTACCGTCTAGCCTATTGAAGAGAAGGATTGGGGGGACACGATATACTGCCTTCCAGTATTTGAGGGGCTGTCACAGAGAAGAGGGAGTCAATCTATTCTCCAAAGCACCCGAGGGCAGGACAAGAAGTAATAGATGGAGGATTATCCAAGAGAGATCCAACCTAGAACTAAGAAGAAACTTCCTGATAGTGAGAACAATTCACCTTGTGTAACTACTCTGGAAGTTGTGCATGCTGCATCACTGGAGATTTTCAAGAATAGACTGGACAACCATTTGTCTGGAATAGTATAAGGTTTCCTGCTTGAGCAGGGGGTTGAACTAGATGATCTCCCAGGTCCAAACCAGTTATTCTATGTTACATTGCCGTTACTGCAATGACAGATACAAGGAACGGACTGCTGATGAAAGACAGGGCTACAACTTGGAATACAACTTCAGGGCAGGGTTTCCCGCACTGTGAAAATCCCAACGGGCTAGACTTCAACTCCCAGAACCCTCAGCAAAGGCCACCCTGAGTGAGACACTCTAGGAGTCGAAGTCCACACCGTTGGAAGTCACCCCAATTCGGAAACAGTGTCTTGGAGCGTCCTGTAAAACATTAAAATACTGCAAGTTTAGTTTTTCCTCCCAGGATACTGACCGTGACACGCTTATGATGCCTTCTTCCGTGAGAGGATGTTCTGGTATAGCTTGCTGGAAGTCAAACGTCAGAACCGTGAGGGGGTCAGAGGTGGATCTGCATGGGTATTCCCAAAGTGGATGGGGCTCTGCTTCCCTGGATTCTCGGAAGTCTAAGGAATTCTAAAGGAGGTGGCAAGAAAAACCGGGTCAGCGCTGCCGAATTTAGAAAGAAGCACTTTGTCAAGCTTTGGAAGCCATATTGAGATTTGATGCTGCCACAATTGAGCCTGAGAAAGTGGGAGGGAGGAATTCATTTGAGCATACCTAGTTAGACAAAATAAAATTCTTTTGCTGGTTCAAGGTCACGGAGTGTGACACATAATGAAATGGGAATCTTGCTTTAGGATGGAGGGTGATTGGACCATGTGATGTGATGATGGCAGACTGTTTTCCCAAAATAAAATGCTTAACCTGCATTGGTGGACAATGGATACTGGGTGGCCCCAGGAAAGGAAAAAGGGGTTTCGTTGTACTGTGCTTCACACTAAAACCTCAAAACTGTCTTTGCTTCTTCTTTGCCTGCACGGATCTGTCAGTAAAGTTTTACTCTTGATAATAAAAATGTCCCAGCAGTTTCTTGTCCTGAGGGCGGGAGAAGAAGCAAAGGGTGGAAACTAATCAAGGAGAGAAGCAACTTAGAACTAAGGAGCAATTTCCTGACAGTTAGGACAACTTGCCTCCAGAAGTTGTAAATGCTCCAAACACTGGAAGTTTTTAAGAAGAAATTGGATAAGCACTTGTATGAAATGGTACAGGGTTTCCTGCCTAAGCAGGGGGTTGGACTAGAAGACCTCCAAGGTCCCTTCCAACTATCCTACCATGTTTCTCATATAATAAGGCTGGGTCTTATTTTTTTTTGAGCCCCGAAAAAATGGCTTGGCCATCTTTTCGGGGGTGACTTAATTCCCCCCCCTGCATCTTTGGGCAGGCGGGCGGCGACGGCTTGGATGTTGACCTCGGCGTTGGTGGGGCACTTTGTATCAGGGTCAACGCAGGCAGCACCATATCCGGGTGTGCCACAAAAGTACTTCCTAACAGCAACCCCCCCCCCATTTCACATGTTTTAATATAGGCCTTAATTTGGGGGGAGGGGCTTAATTTCATTTCATGCCTATAAAACATGCTGGGACTTCCTATTGGGGGAGGCCGTATTGTTGGAGAAACAGGGTATCTATCCTATCCTATCCCTTCTGTATTCTATTCCTTCTGTATTCTGTTCTATTCTATTCTATTCTATTCTATTCTATTCTATTCTATTCTATTCTATTCTATTCTATTCTATTCTATTTCTATTTCTATTCTATTCTATTCTATTCCTATTCTAATCTACTCTATTTCTATTCTATTTCTATTCTAATCTATTTCCATTTCCATTTCCATTTCCATTTCCAATTCCAATTCCATTTCCAATTCTATTCTATTCTATTCTAATCTATTCTATTCTATTCTATTCTATTCTATTCCTATTCCTATTCCTATTCCTATTCTATTCTATTCTATTCCTATTCCTATTCCTATTCCTATTCTAATTCTATTCTAATTCTATTCTATGTTTCTTCTATTTGTATTCTATTGCCATGCAGGCCAACGGGACGGCTGACATTACCTGCTTCTCCTCTAAAGCCAGGACAAAACTAATCCATCATGGCTGGTTTCACACATTGCTTCAGACCTCAGGGATCATGTGATTGGTTTAAGTTTTGGTTGAATGCAACCTTAACAGAAATGTACAACACAGGTTTGATCTAATACACAACTCAAGTGAACATGTGGCAAAGGCCCAGGTCCAAAGCAGAGGGCTTTACGAGAACCCAGGAAAAAAATTGTCTTCATTAATTGGGGAAGGGCTCCGTGTTTGGGCCCTTTGAACAGCAGGTTTTGCTACAGCCTCACAGCTGCTAATGTGACTCATTAAAGCCATCATCCCAGACATTTCTAAGTAGTACTTTACAATAACTACACATTTTTGCAATTAAGTTAATTGGCCCTATACTCTCCAACAATGAGGGTTGAGCACTTGCAAACCCCTTATTACCACGGAAAGGATGTGGAACAAAGGTCCTTGTGGGAGTAACTCAGTATTTTAAGCAACATTGTTGAACTTTCATTTCTTGGCTTAGTTTTGGCTGCGGCAAAGATTTCGATTACTGTGGCTGCTTTATATTGTTTGCTTGGGTTTGTTATACAATTGCCCCACTGCGGAGTTTTGTAACTATTTTTAATAGATTAGTACTATTTTTAAAGGCATGGAAGTGTTGCTGTTCTTACGTTATTAGACTTTTAGTATTTTGTTGTTGTTGAGACTCTAGATAGAATGCAGAGAAGAGCAACAAAGAAGATTAGGGGACTGGAGGCTAAAACAAAATAAGAACGGAATTCGGTTATGTCTAGTCTGATGAAAAGAAGGACTTGGGTTGACATGATAGCAGTGTTCCAATTTCTTAGGGGCTGCCACAAAGAAGAGGGAGTCAAGCTATTCTCCAAAGCACCTGAGGGCAGGACAAGAAGCAGTGGGTGGAAACTAACCAAGGAGAGAAGCAACTTCGTGGAGAAATTTCCTGACAGAACAATTAATCCGTGGAACAACTTACCTCCAGAAGTTGTAAATGCTCTAACACTGGAAGTTTTTAAGAAGAGATTTGATAACCATTTGTCTGAAATGGTACAGGGTTTCCTGCCTAAGCAGGGTGTTGGACTAGAAGACCTCCAAGGTCCCTTCCAACTCTGTTATTCTACACCAAAGCCAGATCCGACATTGATGGGGTCCTCGGTGCTGAGATTGATGGTTTTCTTACAGGCATTTCATTACCAAACAAGGTGACATCATCAGTGCATCTGATACCTCAGAAGATATGACCATTACCCAGCTAAGCTCTCTTCCCTGCCTCATTGCTCAACTTTGGCATTGCTCAACTTTGCTCCCCATTGGCCACGTAGGTTGAGAATTGTGCGTGAATAGGGCAGCGTGGTTCATTTTAACATCTGCCCTGATTCGCTTACAATCCATGGCAAAATAGTTCATTAAAATCAGGCACAACTCACATAACAACTGCCTTATTTAGCAATTCTGGCCATAACTGTAAGTTGGGGTTTACCTGTAAACACATAGTAAGTGGAGGATTATTTGGATAGACATGGTATACCTTTGCAAAAGTTTACCCTGTAAGGCAGGCTGCTTTACTCTCTATTTTTAGCACAGAGACAAAGTTGTGTCTTCTCTGTTAGTTCAACATCTTAAGTACACATAAACCAAGTTCTCAGGAAAATTGAGTATTTTCTCAATATGAATTTTCTGTTTCAATTAACAGCCGCAATATGAACCGTGTCAGTCACAATCTCTGTTTCTATGGATAGATTACACCCAAAAGATCTTACAGGTAGCTCTAGACTAACAATCCCAATGGAGCCCAAAATTTCTGCTGCTAATCGAGACAATTATGTAGTGAATTTTGCTCCATGTTACGTGGTGGGTTTTTTTTTTGCCACACTTGTTAAGTGAATCACTCCAGTTGTTAATTTAGTGACACGGTTATTAAGGGAATCTGGCTTCCCCAATGACTTTGTTCGTCAGGACACAAAAGGGGATTATATGACCCCGAGAACTGAAACCGTTGTAAATATGAATCAGCCACCAAGCATTTGAAAATTTCGATCACGTGATGCTGCAATGGTCATAAGTGTGAAAAATGATCGTAAGTCACTTTTTTCAGCGTCATCGTAACTTCAATCACTAAATGAACTGTTGTAAGTCAAAGACTACCTGGACTGAAGAAATGAGAGACGTGAAGCAACTTTTATCTGAAGAGTGTCAACTAAAAAGATACTCCTTTGGTCTTTTTAGCTGCCAGAAAAAGGGAGCGGGGGAAAACAAGACATTCTTGAAATGCCTAATCACCCCGACAGCCCAAAGTTGTCAGAGCAACTTTGAAAGAAGGTTATTGGAGAACATGATGGATGACTCTTGGCTATGGATGTGTCCCATTGGAGAATATACATCCAGGGGGTGGGGGGAAGACCAGGGTCAAGGGGGAAATGTATGATGCAATTTGGTAGTTGCCACGCACCAACATGGCAACTTCTAATAAACCAATTTACTTTTCTCTGAGATGCAGCTAGAGACTTTTGACTTGAATGAGGGTGGATTTATTGGAGCTCTGACAAAGAGATAGTGGTGGGATTGGATTGACTTGGAAAAGAATACCTGACTGGACAATACCATAGGAAATGGCTGCCGTTTTAAAAACCAACAAGGAAAATAATACAAGTGATCAACCAAGAAAGTACCCTAGATAATTCTTTATCGGATTTTTTAAAAATAGGTCAATTAATTACCCCCATTAAATCATGAGTCTCGAGCCAAACCTCCAAAACTTCAAAAGGATTCAAAAGGCAACTTTAAAAAGACCATAGAAATATTTTATGAGTTGACAGCCACAGGAAGACTCTGAATTGAGAATGAGACCGAGACGAAGATAAATCAAATTCTATGACAATTCTTGAATGAACTAAAGATTAAGACTGTTAAAAGTAAAATGAAAGCATGTAAAGTTGGTTTATGTGATGACCTTTTTAAAAGAAAACCTTTATGGACACTTTGCAGGGGAGATGGAGAGTTACTAAGCTTGTTCATGCTCGTTATGATAAAGGTTGGAAGTCACTTTACACATTTCTCTTTCTATATGTTATTCTTATTTTTCTCTCCTTTTTCCCCTTTTTTTTTGCACTTTTTAATCTCTTCTCTTTTTAAAGTTTAGTTTATAATTAGATTTTATTACTGTAATCAAAAATCACCCTAAAAGTTTTATATCATGGATTTTATTTAAAATACATGCATTTAATGTTTCATGCGCAGTTTAGCTACTACCATGTAAAGGGCTAATCTCACCACATGATAATTCATTTGGCCTTTCACCAGGTGATAACTCACCTTTATCATGTCATCCATAATGCGCATATCAAAACCTTCACAGGTACCACAAGGGCTTCGGATACGCCACAAATCCTAGAGAGGAAGGAACAAGTGGTCTTTCTCAGCACTGTAAAGTCTAGTTATATGATTTGACACTGCAGACTTCTAATACTGTGAGTCAATCCTTGGTTCGCAGTATTAGAAGTCTGCAGTGTCAAATCATATACTAGAAACTTTATATTTGGCAGAAGTTTTTGGCCATAGCGTGGCAAGTTATATAACTGAGGAGAAGAATAGGTTTGCAAAAATACAGTGAAAGATTTCTATGATTACGCAACACATGTAAATAGAGTGAAAAGGTCTGTGATGAAATGACTTCGGATACCTAAGAAGAGGCAATTTATTTAGGGGAAACCTCTGGTAAGCTGGAGAAAAGGAAAGAAGGAAAGGAAAGGAAAGGAAAGGGAAAGGGAAAAGGAAAGGAAAAGGAAAGGAAAGGAAAAAAGGAAAAAAGGAAAGGAAAGGAAAGGAAAGGAAAGGAAAGGAAAAAAGGAAAAGGAAAAGGAAAGGAGGAGGGAGGGAGGAAAAGGAGGGAAAAGGAAGAAGGAAGGAAAACATCATTTTGACAAAATACAAAAGTGAATTGTGAACAAAGGACTCAAAGGAAGAATCTCAAAAACAATCATTCATTCCTCTACAATGAAAGGAAAGAATTACCTATAACTTCATAATAGATAGAAGATGATAGATAGATAGATAATAGATAGAAAGGAATAGGAAGTAGGGAGGAGAGAGAGAGAGAGAGAGAGAGAGAGAGAGAGAGGGAGGGAGAGGAGGAGGAGGAGGAGAGAGATAGATAGATAGAGATAGAGATAGATAGATAGAGATAGAGAGATAAACATAGACGTTCATAGATATTAATTTGACCAACAACTCTCTGCTTTCCTACCCCATAAGACAATCAAGGAACCCAGCAAAAAAGTTCAGATGGAGGTATACAATGCATTCCTCAGATAAAAGTTTGAAACCAAAACAAATTATTACTGGAAACCAAAAAGACAACATGTCCTCACCTTGAATTCCACAGTCATCAGGTGGAGAGAAGCCGATTGGGGAAGGACAGTCACATCACTGGTGAGATGACTCTGCAATGCCGTCCGGGCGTACCAGAAAAATAGATTATGCCACGGCAGCAAGCTTGTAGAGAAAAAGGGCTCGGCAATTAAAAGAGATATCTCAGGGGAAGAGAAAGAGAGAGAAAGAAAAAAAAGACATGAATATTTTAACCAGGCCTTTGTGGATAGAAATACCCAGAGAAACTCAATTTTCATCATCAACCCCAGCGATTTTTCAATGTGCATGTCAACCATTACTTGGTCAATCTCTTCCTACCCTGCAAAGCAGCACAATTTAAAATATTCTCCTTGTGGCTAAAAGGAGAATTGTGGCTGCAGTCTCATTCATTCATTCATTCATTTTCATTCATTCATTCATTGTCTTGAATTGAATTATGGCCCCTGCATCATTTCTTAGAGAACTCAGAAATTAACTTCAGGGGAAGGAAATGGAATTGGAGAAATTTTAACTAATTCTCCCAGAAAATCCTCTTTGGCTCATGTTTTCAAAGTCTGGGAAATCCAAATTTAGGAAAACTCCCACCCCTCCCTCTTCACAACCCTGGCTTTAGGTGGAGGGAAATCATGTCAACAGCACCACCATTTCCTAACTGGAATTGCCTGCTCAGATGTCTTACCTTTCTCTCTTCAAAATCAGAGGGGGTTAACAATTCTGGAGGTTTCTCTAGAATTGTAATTTTATCTTCCAAACGGTTTGCCATAAAAATCTTTAAGGGGGGAGGGGGAGAAAAACAAAAGAAAAACTGTTAATTTGGATATAAAAGTTGATATGTAATTATAGTCACGTTTGTATTATTCTAAAACCTGGAAACACATTGTTCACCTAATGAGATGTTTTATAAAAGATAAAAAAATTTAAAAAAAAATAAAAAGAAAGAAAGAAAAGTGTTGCAATTTTCAGGTGAGGTCAGGTGATTTTATCTTTATTCTTTTATATTGCAGGTAGTCTCGACTTAGAGAAACATTTGTTTAGCAGCCATTTGTAGTTACAAAGGCACCGATGCTCAAATTTATAGCTGTTCCAACACTACAATCACAGGATCAAAATCCAGGCGCTTGGCATCCAGCATCTATTTATGAGAGCTGAAATGTCCTGAGGTCAAGGGATCGTCATTGGTGACCTTCCTAATCAGATTCTCACAGTCAATGGGGAATCAGAATAGAGCTGGAAGGGATCTCGGAGGTCTTCTAGTCTAACCCCTGCACCATTTCAGACAAGTGGCTGTCCAGTCTCTTCTTTAAAACCTCCAGTGATGGAGCGCCCACAGCTTCTGAAGGCAAAGCTGTTCCACTGGTTAATTTTCCTCACGTTTAGGAAGTTTCTCCTTAATTCCAGGTTGCTTCTGTCCTTGATTAATTTCTTACCTTGCCTTCTGGGGCTTTGGAAAATAAATTGACCCCCAACTCTTCTTTGTGGCAGCCCCTCAAATACTGGAATCCTGTTATCATATCCCCCCACTAGTCCTTTCTTTTCTCTAGACTGGCCAAATCCTCCAGCCATGTTTCATACATTTTAGTCTTCAGGCCTTTAATCATCTTAGTTAAACAACAGTGTGATTCACTTAATTACTGCAGTGATCTGCAGTAACAACTGGGTCCAAAAAAGGTCATAAAACCGGTTGCAGCTCTCTTAACAATCGCCTTGCTCGGCAATGGAAATTCTGATCTCAGCTGAGATCAAAAGTCAAGGACTGCCTGCATTGATTATTTCGGGATCTGACTGTCCAGACCGACTTGAACGTTCACCTATATTCCGCTTTGCTCGCCGCTTGACAGAGAATGGTGAGCGTGCGTGAGTGCGTGTGTGTTAGAATGCAAGGGTGGGGCGACTGGCCTCCCAGCATCGTTGCTCCTCCCAACTCAAGGACACCCAGAGCAAATGCCAACGCGTGATCAGTGAGCAGAAGTGATTTGGTGGATGTAATGGACTGTGCGTGGCTCGTGGAGAAAAAGAGAAAGGAACCATGCGTGTGTTTGCGTGGGAACCGCAGAGCTGGTTTTGCTTCTTCTGTGCCAATGTGGCTTTATTCAGTAAAGTTTATACTCTTGGTAAAAATAATGTCCCCAAAGTTGGGTTTTTTTCTGGATTCGTCAACTGGACAGTTGACATTAAACCAGCTCTGAGCTTCCTGTGCAAATGCACACATAGTTCATTTCCCCTTTTCCCCCTTTTTCCATTATTCTAAGTCCCAAGAGTTTCTTTTTCTGGATTCGCCAACTGGACAATGGACACTGCTTGCTACTAAGAATAGCAAGAAGTTAAGCCCAGCATGTAAGATAAGTATAGGCTGCTAATGTTTCGTGACCAAGCCATGGTGGGAAAATAATAGATCAATGGGAGTTCACCTAGGAAAGAACAGTGTACTGAAGACACAGTGACTTTAAAAAGCAATGCTCTATGTTTGCAAAGTCTCGACGAAAAACTTATTACTTACTTTCTGCATGAGTGAGCGAAAAAGCGAAGAACACTCCAGCGTAAATACCTAAAGGAAGAAGATTGTGAGGTTAGATTCTTGATTCTAAACCACTTCAGAAGACCTGGGATGTGATGATAGCAGTGTTTTGCCCAGTATGCTGGCTAGGGAATTCTGGGAGTTGAAGTCCACACATCTTAAAGTTGCCAAGTTTGAAAAGCATCGGGTTACCGCAAATGAACCGAACAGAAATGATTTATCCCCTTCAACATTATGGTGGAGCCATTCTGATATTCTTCCTAGTAGTTTCCTCTGTTTCACCAGTCTTTCTACTGGTATGCAAAGAAGCTTCCAGCTGGCTGTGCATATTATAGTACCCTCAGCTGTTCTCAGGTTGGGAAACAACCATGACACAAAGTCACAGCTCTCCAGAGAACAGGACATTCTGAGTCTTGTGTAGAGCAAATGGCTGTTTGTGGGTTGGGACACATTTTCCAAGATTGCCATGTCCTCGGAGAAACCTCAGAAAGAACACCAGCTGTGAGAGCTCAGCCCATTCAGGCACAAGCATCTGCTTCACAGGAGCTGATTAATTAAATCAATAAGACTGTGTCACTGCATTCAGACTCAGAATGTACTGAAAGATGCTCTCTGGATAAAAGTGACTTTCTTTCATGGTTGGCATGTGCGCGCGCACACACACACACACACACAAAGAATATGAAGATGTGTGTATTTATATCTATCTAGATATATATATCCATATTTTATCTCTATTTCTATCTATATATCTCTATCTAAGATATCTATATCTATCTCATCTTTACCTGTCTGTCTGTCTGTCTGTCTGTCTAAGATATATATCTCTGTATCTATTATATATCTAAGATATGTATCTATATCTAATCAATCTCTCTCTCTCTCTCTCCCTCCCTCCCTTCCTCTCTCATATCCAAGAGTCCCCAAACTTTAAGACAACTTTAAGGCAACTTTAAGACTTGTGGACTTCAACTCCCAGAATTCTCCAGCCAGTATAGTTTGGAGACCTCTGATCTGATCTGATCTGATCTGATCTGATCTGATCTATCTATCTATCTATCTATCTATCTATCTATCTCTATATCTATCTATCTATCTATCATCTATCTATCTATCTATCTATCTATCTGTCTGTCTGTCTCTATCTCTATATCCATCTAAGTGTGAAAAACATTCATAACTCACTTTTTTCAGTGCCATTGTAACATCGAACGGCCACTAAATGAACTGTTGTAAGTTGAGATCTACCTGTATACTATACTGATTGTCAGCCCTGAAGATGGCCTGACTGTGGCCATTTTGGGACTTCAGCACTGACACACCGGAGAAGAGGGCAGGGGAGGTGGGGGGGGAGAAATAGAGATAGTTGGGGTGTTGTAGCCAAAAAAAACCTGCTTTCTCGTGGGAACCAAGGACATTCCTGCAGGTGCTCGGAAGGAGGGGACTGGAGTCACCTAGCAACTGGACAATATCCTGATTGGACCATGTGACTGTTTTGAGAAAGCGACAAACTTTCACTTTTAATTAGGTGAAAACCACAGGAATATTCAGAGTCGGTTTTCACCAGCCTGTACCAATATGACATATCCAATAAACCTATTCTTTGAGGAATTTGCCTGTCTCAGAGTTTTGTTTTGCCATTCGTGTGTTACTTGGAACACTGACACTGATATTGTAAATGGGACAACTTTGTACCTTTTCTGCTCCCAGGTGATGAGCAAGAACAGGGAGAAGGCTACCGTCACTGATGCTCAAGCAGACACCGTTTGGCTTAAGAACCTGCCAAGAAAATAGTTATCATCTCATTAGTGTCAGCCTCAAGATATCTTCCATAATATCTATATTCTGCATTCTAACTATTGCTTCTCTGCAGCTATGCCAATGTGTTTATTTCGGCTGTCATTAGCAACGGAGGGAGGGGGGAATTTGGAGGGGAAGAAGGCTGGAGGTGTTTTGCATTCCTTTGCTGGGTTAGCAAAGTGGGGGGAGGGATTCTTTTCTTTAACTTTCCATTTCTTGGCTAGCTTCTGTCTCCTTTTGCGCAACTGCGAACTTTTATCAAAATATGTCAAGGTCAACTGACAGAAGTCTCATCACCACCTGGAGATGGCCACATGATCATATTCAGAACTTTTAATTGGAAGAGTCATTTGGACTTTGGGGAGTGGGAGCATTTCCATTCCTTTGTATATGTGATCTGCCCGCCAATTTCTCAGTTTCGGAATTGAATCTGTAGCTTTCACTTTATTTTCCAGTAAAAGGATAACTTTGCTCTAACCATGGAGTCTGAGTATTTCTTTCTTGGGATTTGAAGGGAGCACAGACTGACAATTAGTTTCATTATCAAATGCAAGGAAAAGATGGCAGCATTCATTTGTAAGACTACAGGTGGCTCTTATCTGAAGGCTGTCTTAAATTCCCATCAATCAAGCAGCACTTAGGATATTTCAAGGAAACAAACTGAAGCATTACTTACAGTAAGCAGGCAACTACCTGCAAGAGAAATCCATATACAGTATCTTGGGAGCCAATTTCAGAAACTAATTAATTTTTTGCAAAACAAGATGGATGGACAATATGGCCATTCAAACAACTGCCCTCCTAAGTAAATAAGCAGGTAGATTTCTTAGAAGCAGAGTCAGTTTGGCATCAAGCTAGACACTGGGAGACTGTGAGTTCTAGTCCAGCCTTAGGCACAAAGCCAAACAGGGTGACCTTGGGCCAGTCACTCTCTCTCAGCCCTAGGAAGGTAGCAATGGGAAACCCCTTCTGAAATCTTGCCAAGAAAATTGCAAGGACATTTTAGGAGTCAATCCTTATTCAAAGGCACAAAGACTAAAAGATTTCTTTAAAAATCTAGTTTTCTTCTATTTCTGGGGGGATCCTACCACGATATCCTAACAAGGAAAACTCTATCCAGTAAGTTCTTGTGTCACTGAACATGTTTTTGTTCAACTGGTGCTTGACAAATAAGGATCCATTTTTATTGACTAGGCTTTCAAACTTCTGTCGCCACTTCTGGTGTGTAATAAAAGAAACATTTTGTCATGAAAATATGAGATCTGATTTTTTTTTTACACTTGCATGAATAATAGCTTATTGTCCTAGGTAAGGTGCAAAATCACAATAAATACGACTGAGTAGCAGGACTATGACGTTGCATCATATTTCAGACCTTGGAAATTCAGAAATAATGTAGCCTCAGATATATCTGGGGAAGCTTTACTTAAATCTCAGAGGTTAGGGCAGGAGTCCCCAAACTTGGCAACTTTTAAGACTTGCAGACTAGCTATGCTGGCTGGAGAATTCTGGGAGTTGAAGTCCACAAGTCTTAAAGTTGCCAAGTTTGGAGATCTCTGGGTTAGGGAGTACAGATCTAAAAGAGAAAACAAATCTGCTTACAGTTCTTTAGTAAAAGATATTCCACAGAATTAGCATTACAGAATTCAATCGGAGAATTTAATCTAGCTTGTCAACATTATAGAAGTTACTGTTTTGGATCAGAGTAAACTCAATAATCATATTTAAGTACATATTTAATAAGGTTAATGACTTGCAAAACTCTAATTCTTGTAATAAGCAAGCAGATTCATAACCTTTGATTTCTTGATTTGTATTTTACTGTATGTCAAAGGCTTTTAGCATCTGTCATATCAGCTGAAGATTCAGAAGACTGCAATCTTAACACATCTCCAGAACCGGCTTCTAGGTACTCACTAAGAAAGGGTTTTTTGAAATGACCATCAGAGCATTAGTATTTCCTATATTATTATTATTAACATGCTCTGATGCTAAGGAGTTCTACTCCCCCTCCCCACCTGAAAAGAAATCTGTTCCAAATGCAAAACACAAGCAGAGGAGTTTCAGTTTCACAGCACCAAGCAGCTTTAGCACAGAACAGTTGAGCTAAGCCACACCCAGGCTCCTTGCTGTCTCCTTCTTGCTCACACGGCAAATACTTTTTCAGTTTCCATGTTTCAGTTTCCAAACAGCTCTCAACTCTTTCACACGCTGACAGGACGCTAACCAGATGAATACTGATGGATGCTGGTAGGCAGAGGCAGGATTTTCCTTATTTCTGCCTCAAATACTAAGCCCAATCATATAGTTTCATAGCGACGCACGGGTATGGAGCTAGTGGAGTTATATAGGGATAATTTCCCTAGCAACCCAGACATCAAGGCAGGAAGTCATCACAGGCGATTATGTAAATCTTACCTTCTTCAGAGCTTGAAGATAGCACAATGTGCGGTCCCAGTCATTGAGTTCTCCAAACCGTGGCCTGTTCCATAACAGGTGGGCCTGACACACACACACTGGCCTATCGGTGTCTTCAGAAGCCTTTGACTCTTCATTTCTAAAACCGCAGGATTGACTTATTATTAGCAAAATGACCTCTACATTTCAAATCAGCTTACTTGAGCCAAAATTATGGAACAAAGGGATGTTTTACAGGATGCTCAGAATGTCCAGATCGTTGTCTGATGTTCCCTAGTGATCGCCCAGCTTTCAGAGATCAAGGAATGTGAGATTTACCGGTCTAACACGCTTCATTTGATGAGTGGCTCTTCTTTCCATTGGTGAATGGAGTTACCTGCTTTTTTGAAGCTTAAACCACACAGAGTAATCATCGTGAAAAGCCGTCAAGTCCATGCTCTGGCCTTGAGTCACAGGTTCTTCATTTGGAAGGAAATAAACACACTGCATCCAATGGTCTCTCCACTGAAAACAATGGGATAAGAGAGTAATTTGAAAAAGCAGAGCGAACTAATTGCCCATTTCTTCAGCAACGTCGCAGGCAGCTTTCATTGGGGAATCAAGCAAAAAAAAAAAAAAAAAACATGGACTCCAGCAGCAAACAGCAAGATTTTGCTTTGTGGGCAAGACCGCTGCCTAAGCACTCATTTTCCAGTTGCCGTTTTGCATTTGCTATAGAGGTGCCATTACGGTGGATATCACACATAAGCAGATACGTGTGTGTTAGAAGAGCTATTAAGGCCCCGTGAAAGGTTTGTCTGTTACTCCTTGGTGAAGAGATAGGTTTGCAGGGCCTTCTGAAACACCATCTTAGGGAAAGCTTCATGCCAGGGGTCAGGTGCTGCTACAGAGGTGTGTTTCCAGGACCCTGATAATGCTACTGTTTTAATTGAAGCAATCCAGAGCATGCCAACCTTGCTGGATCAGATTGGTCAGGCAGGTATTATGGGAGACAAGGAGCCCTGCAAGGAACTGGGCCCTAAGTCATGTAGGGGTTTATAGGTGGCAACCAGCACCTTGAATTGCACCCAAAAGCAAATTGGCAACTAGTGGGTCTTGGAAAGCAATAGGCGGCCATTTTGAGGCATGCCCTTCATTTCTCACCCGACTGCATTCTGAACCAGTTGAAGCTTCTGGGCAGCCTTCAAAAGCAGCTCCATGTAGAGTGCAATACACAAGCTGTGAGATGGCCAGGGCACGAATGAATTCTTGAAGGCCTCCCATTCTAGGAAAGCGTGCAACTGGCACACCAGGGGAAGCTGTGCAAAGGCCTTCCTAACCATAGCTGCTATTTGCTCCTCAAGCAGGAGCTGTGAAATTCCCCCCAGAGTGCAATCCCTTCCAAGGTCAAAGATAGATTATCTCCAGATCAGGGCAGTCCAAACAACCTCAGCCACTCCGTGTTAGTAAGACGGAGTGAAAGCTGGTTGCTCCCCTCATCCAAACCGATAGTATAACCTCCAGGCACTGGGACAGAAGCTCAGCAGCCCCACCTGGCCGGCCCAGAGTTGAGAGACATAATTAGGTTCCATCAGCACATTGATGATCTCAAAACCCAAACAAGCAGTTGGCCTCACTCACTGGTTTCATATATTATACCATCTTTAGGGCATGATATTCTTGGTACGACGACAATGAAGTGTTGGAAGGCTTACCGGCGGGCTCTCTCCAAAAGTGTTCTGTACCCAATAGGGGGCCAACGAGCATTTGATGGACCCAGCAGGGTCCATGTCAATCTCCCACCAGGAAAGGACCACCTGGGCTTTGCCAACCTTGACGGGTTTCAGCTTCACTGTGTGGGATGCAGAAGCTCTGCTGACCGGCTTACTGAAATCTATACTGTGGAAAACAGCAAAGTGAAATCAGCTCCTTTTAAATGGCAGCTTTTCCCCCTGGGCGGTTGAAGGGTTAAGCAACCTTTATGTACGCGGACACACAAAATAAACTTACAAGATAACCAGGCAGTCCTTGACTTGCAACTGTTCATTTTAGTGACCGTTCAAAGTTACAACAGCATTGGGGGGGAAAAAAGTGACCCTTCTTCACGCTTATACGACCGCTGCAGCATCCCCATGCTTGTGTGATTTACATTTGGATGCTGGACAACCGGTTCATATTTAGGACCGTTGCAGGGGTCATATGATGCCCTTCTGAGAATGCCTAACAAGCAAAGCCAATGGGGAAGACAGATTCACTTAACAACCGTGTTATTAACTTAACAACTGCAGCCATTCGCTTAACAAACGTGGTGTCAGCATCCCAGATAAACTCGACTCCAACGGATAACTCTGAACCAGACATGTTCTCAAAGTTCCCTTTTATTAGAGTAGATATACTGGCACATCTGGGAAATCCCAAATCTGAAAATCCCGGCTTTCCCTCTAATAAGTAAAATATTGCAAGTCCACCCCCTGCTCCCATCATTACATCACATGCCCCAATCACCATCTGTCCCAACTTGAGACGTCCCCTCAACCACTCCTCAGCCAGGTGCAGCAATAACATGACCTTGACTTAGAAAAAGAATGCTATTATGTCTAACCACATACGCTCTAAGAAATTCCCCCCTCCCATCATCCCACATTCAAGAATGTGGCAGCGTGGAAGCTTCTGGTGCTAATAGTTTAGTTTAGTTTAGTTTATTGTCATTGCACCTCATACAACGAAATCAAACACCATCTTCAGTGCACATTGAAAATAAAACACAAACACACACCCTTCACCACATTGAACTGAAAACTCCTGACACCGTACCAACACTGCACTATACAGCAGAATTCAGAAAAGCTACTGTCCTGGGATAGAAGCTGTTTTTCAGCCTATTTGTCCTTGTTTTTATTATTCTGTACTGTCTGCCAGACGGTAATAGTTCAAAAAAAGGGTGCCCAGGATGAGATGGATATTTGAGAAGGTTTTGAACTTCCTTAAGGCAGCGGGAGCTATAAAGCTCTTCCAAAGAGGGGAGAGGGCAACCAATGATCTTCTGGGCAATGCCGTTCACCCTCTGGAGTGCTATCCTATCTGCCCCTGTGCAATTGGCAAACCATACAGAGGTGCAGGAAGTTAAGATACTCTCTATGGTGCAGCGGTAGGAGGTCACCAGCAGTTTTCTCATTCAGTTGTTGTTTCCTGAGAAGCGTCAGGTAGTATTATCTCTGCTGGGCCCTTTTGACCAGGGCTGCAATGTGGGCACCCCAGGTCAGGTCCTCTTTTAGGGCAACACCCAGAAACTTAAAACTGACCACTTGTTCCACTCAGTCTCCATTAATAAGCAAGGGCTGGATGTCTGATCTAATATGGCTTCCAAAGCTGACACGTGGCAAGGAAAGTCATACAATAGGCCGAAGCTCGCTTAACAAATCTCTCACTTAGCAACATAAAGTTTGGGCACAATTGTGGTCGTAAGTTGAGGATTATCTGTATCAGGAAAAATACACACATTCCCCATGAACAGAACCACTACAGGATAGGACTCACCTGAACATAGGGACGACTTCACTGAGCGGCACAAAGTCACGCATGGGCACCTGATTCAGTTGGATGTCACAGACCGAAGGTGCCCCAGGGCAAACGTCCATTTCCGGAGGGAAGACAATGGCCTTCTGGACACCTTCTGCTTGGATATGAATGGGAGACAGCTTGTTCCACGACCACATGCGTTTGGACTCCACCAACTGGGCATAAATGGTGGCTCTGTGAGGCACTGCCTCACATCCCTCCTGCTCATTGAAGGATGAATAGGAAAGAAATCAAACACGGCTCATGTGCTTTGGGAGAAAAAGAAACAATGACATGCAATAGCAATAGCACTTAAGATTTACATACCGCTTTACAGCCCTTTCTAAGCAGTTTTACAGAGTCAGCATTATTGCCCCCAACAATCTGGGTCCTCACTTTACCCACCTTGGAAAGGAAGGAAGGCTGAGTCAACCTTGAGCCTGGTGAGATTCAAACTGCCAAATTGCAGGCAGCCGGCAGGCAGCAGAAGTAGCCTGCAGTACTGCACTCTAACTACTGCGCCACCACGGCTCTATCTTAAAAATAACAGCTAGGCAAAAAAACTTACTTTCAGGGATTTGAGAATTGGGTCTAGGATAACTCGCCGGGGCTACTTCCCCACGGCCATCTTGCTGCGGCCAACACAGTGCAGGCGTTTTGCCGTGGCCATCTTGCCGCAGCCAACTCGCCACAGGACAATCCATGTGGGATAACTCAATGCAATCAATATTATCTGCCAGTGTTTCTTCGACATTACTTGCACTTTTGTCAATGGAAATAATGTCAAAGGAACAGTGGCGGATAATATTTATTGAATTGAGTTACCCCGGGTGAAACTGTCGAACAGTGAGATGGCAACAAGGTGTCCCCTTCCGTTCGGAATCTTCTAGAACCTCAAACATTCCTCACAGACCTCTTGGAAATTGTTAAGCTATTTTATCCCATGAAACTGGACGTTCTCAGAAAACGTCTCCGTGTATCTTTCCTATATATACTCATCATATCCCAGTGCTGGTCTCTAAAAGCGCGATCATCTTCTCAAAAGCTCATTTAATTTAAGGCACAGATCAGAATAATGACAGGCCGAATATCCGTTTCATCATTTTGAGAGTTGTAAGCTAGTGAACAAAACTGAGCAGCTCAGAATCGGGAAATGTTTCACCCTGAGAAATTTGGAAGTCGACTGTCTTTCTACCCGCCACAGAACGCAGGTGAATTTATCTGCTGTGGCCTAGTTCACTCCTTACCTGTACGAGATGCTTGTGAGCATGTTCGTAAGATGGCAAGGCCCCTTCCCCAATCAGTTCGGTGTCGAACAGTTCTGTGATCAGGATGTTTGCACGCGATTCCATGTCTCCGCCTGGAAAGCATCATACATCTGGAATTCAGCTTGGAATGTTCCCAAATAAACTCTGCTTTGTTTCTAAGTTGCCATGCATATAGGGAGGAGGGGGATGTGAAGACTGTAGAATGTTTTCCTCTACAGTGCCGGGCATAACAGCGATGAGGCTCTTGAGAACCAAGATCAACTGAACGCGCCCTAGCAATGGCAGGAGGGAGTGATGAGAAGTTCATTGCCTGCTTGGTTGGCTAACATGACCTGTGACACAAAGGGATTGGACAATATCTGTGTCATGCCCCTGTCGGAATCTGATTCCGAAGGGGAGGCTGAGCAGCTGACAGGGAGTGGGAGTGAGGCTCCGGTGGCTATGGAAGAAACTGGGGATGGGCAAAGTCCAGCTGGGCAGAGCAGGGGAGAGGCAGAGCAAGGGAGAGGGGATTCAGAGGAAGATCCAGGCCCACCCTCTCTTCATCCTAGGGTACACAGGGAAGAACAGAGAAGGGAGCAACAGGAGTTGCGTGGCTTACAGGGGAGGAAAGGGCCCTGATTCCCTTCATTAGCTGCAGCTGGGAATACAGTGTTTAAAAAGGAAAGCTGCGCACACCAACTAGTTGGAAGCAAATCCTGAGTTTTCTGTTATTGTCGAGGCTTATCTGGGTTCCTGGTGTCTCCCCGACTGTGTGTTTTGCTGGCCTTTCAAGCCTGCAATTCCTTATCCTGCCCTGTCAAATTAATTGCTGCAGCGTGGTTTGTGTGGATTGTAAAATCAGGCACAGTCACAGGCTGACCTGTTTTATGACTGTCACAACTTAAAATTGTGGGCTTACAATTACAGTTGTAAGTTGAGGACTACCTGTATGGGCAGCATCTTCTTTTTAAGATATATAACCAACTGTCCCCCTGCCACTAAATCATAAGAAACAGGGTTAGGAGAAGGAGATGCAATGAGATTTATTTATTCTCTTTTTCATGAAATTTTCTCCTGTTTCTTTTCCATGCCCCTCCTATGTCTGATTCTGGCCACCAGCTTCTGTGGTTGGCCCAAGAGAAGAACAAATGGTTGCAGGAACTTGGTTGTGTCTCATGGGTGGGATTCAAAATTTTTAACAACCGGTTCTGTGGGCGTGGCTTAGGTGGTGGGTGTGGCTTGGTGGTCATGTGACTGGGTGGACATGGCTTGGTGGTCATGTTATTGGCTGGGTGTGGCCAACTCAATATCATTCACATCGAGGCATGCATCTCCTCATCTGGCCTCTCATGACTGTGGGGATGCTGCAACAGTCGTAAGTGTGAAAAACGGTCATAAGTCACTTTTTCCAGTGCCATTGTAACTTTGAATGGTCACTCCACACAAGTAAAGTACCAGCAAAGGAGGGGGGAAAAACTCCAGAGAAGTTCCTGAGACAGGAAGTCTAGTCCTGCCAAGAATGTAATAAGGGTTAGCGGAGAGGCAGTTTCTGTAAGCAACACCAGAATGTTTCCTTCCTACCTTCCTTACAGGATTAGGCCAGTAATTTCTTCTAACAACCGAACTGCTTAGAATGTTATCAACTGGTTCTAGTGAATAGGTGCGAACTGATAGAATCCCACCCCTGGTGTGTCTAGTCTAGCGAAAAGAAGGACTAGGGGAGAGATGATGGCAGTCTTCCAATATTTGAGGGGCTGCCACAAAGAGGAGGGAGCGGGGTCAATCTATTCTTCAAAGCACCAGAAGGCAAGACAAGAAACAATGGATGGAAACTAATCAAGGAGAGAAGCAACCTAGACCTAACAATACAAAATGTCGCAGAACATCTCCTGTGCTGTTGGTTGACTGGGCAATACAGTTCAGTTTGGGCCCTTTTCAAGGCAGAGACCTCTCTGAATGTATCCCAACTTTCCAAATGAAGGCAGGACAACAGAACCTCCGGCATTGTTGAAGGCCTTGAGAAACCTGGTAAAGAAAAATATCTTTCAAGGGGGCATCGGTTATCTAGTAATAAGAACTAAGTACTAAGAATTTAGAACTAAGGAGAAATGTCCTGACGGTGGGAACAATCAACCAATGGAACAACTTGCCTTCAAGGGTTGTGCGTGCCCCATCACTGGAGGCTTTCAATCCTTTTCCTGAAGTGTTATAAAGTTCCCTGTTTTGAGCAGTGGTCGCCAACCAGTGGGCTGGGGACCACTGGTGGTCTGCGAGAAAATTTTGGTGGTCTGCAGAGAAATGTCACCCCCAAAGCAATTAATCCAGGTTGCGTGGAAACACAAGGCTTGCATCACTTGCATTGCAAATAACTTGAGGGGGGGGGGGGGGGGGGGGGGGGGGGGAGGTTTTTTTTTTTGGGTGGGGGGGGGGGGGGGGGGGGTGTTTTTTTTTTTTTTTTTTTTTTTTTTTTTTTGGGGGGGGGGGGGGAAGAGAAGATTTTTTTTTTTTTTTTTGTAAGGGAAGGGGGAGGGGGGGGGGGGTGGGGGGGGGGGGGGGGGGGGGGGGGGGGGGGGGGGGGTATTGTTTTTTTGGGGGAGTGTGGGGGGGGGGGGGGGGGGGGGGGGGATTTTTTTTTTTTTTTTTGAGGTAGTGAGGGGAGGGGGGAAAAACTCAATATTGGATTTGGGAGAAAGAAAGATCCAGTTTTCCCAACAGTCTCTCCAAAGAGTAAACAGAATCTGGACCTGCACTAGGTATTAAACTGTAATGTGGTTAGTCTGTTTTTTTTTACTTAGCCTCACTGATTGAATCTAGCCAATTTTAGCATCTTCAACAGATCATGGTGAAACAAGCCACGGTATATGAGCCTAGCCTAAATGTTACAACACAGGGCAGCTGTAATATAAGCATGGTGACAATTCTCCCTGTTGATAGAGAGGGGCTGTAGAATAACATTTTCCAACTCATTTTTTTTACAGAATTTGCAATTTTACAAGAAGTTGTTTTCTTGTTCCTGGTTGTTACTAGGAAGGCTCAGGGGGAAAAGCAGACTGGCAGGAGAAAATAATATTCCTATCCCCCAAATACACTAAGATATGTTTCAAAAGGGAAAAAGCTATTCTATGCATCTCACTAAATGCTAGTTTTCAGCATATCTTAAGCGAGAACACTGGTGCAGAGCTAAAAAGCAGCTAAATGTCTTCACAAATGAGCAAGAATGAAGATAAAACTAAGCAGAGCTCTGAATATTCACCCACAACAAAATTCCATACCCCAAGTAAACCATGGTGTAGTAAAATAGTTTTTGTATGGGGTGTTTGAAAACATCAGCATCAAAGCTATCTGTCTGTCTGTCTGTCTGTCCGTCCATCCATCCATCCATCCATCCATCCATCCATCCATCCATCCATCCATCCATCCATCCATCCAGCTATATAGCGAAAGAAAGAGAGGGAGGGCGGGGAAGCACACAGGTTTTGAGGCACACAGCAATGAAAAAACCGCAACTTCATTAACTTTGTTGAGAAGTTTCCTAAGCAGAAAATGCTTTCCCTGGGGAAAAAAAAGGCTATGAAATGCTAAACTAAAATCCTTAATTTCCTTTGGACAAACTTTCTTTCATAGTGATCAGATTATGAGCTAAAAATGCAGATAAACCATAATGTTGTGCATTTTTGTAGCAGAAGGCCCAGGGAAAAAAAAAGATCCAATTCTATCGATCAACAACTGGCAATCAGAGGGAGAGAGAAAAGTAAATTATTTCTTAGGTATGGCATTCCACTGAGGTACACAGTGCCAATACAGCAATCTTAATTCGTGCTTAGGATGAGAGATTTATCTTCTCCCTGAACATTTCGATGAAGGAGTCCTCTAATTTAGTTGCATTTTTTAAAAAATATTTTCTTGGATTGTAGTTTGACATTTGTATAATTACATTATGCTTTATACGCATCCTCTTTTTTTTTTTTTAAAGAGAATAGTCCTTGACTTGCAACCATCCATATAGGTACCATTCGCAGTTACAACACTGAAAAAAGGTGACTTATGACCATTTTTCATTCTTATGACCGTTGCAGCATCTCCATGGGCACATGATCAAAATTCAAGATGTTTGACAACTGATTCATAATTATGACGGTCGCAGTGTCCTGGGGTCACGGGATCCCCGTTTTGCAACCTTCTGACAAGCCAAATCAACGGGGAAGCCAGATTCACTCAACAGCCATGTTACAATCTTAACAACTGCAACGACTCGCTTAACATTTGTGGCGAGAAAGGTCGTAAACATGGAGCCAAAACTCGCTTGTCAACTGTCTTGCTAAGCAAGGAAAATCATGGGCTGAATTGCAGTTGTGAGTTGAGGGCTACCTATGTATTAAAAATATTCTGTTCTCTGTAAATCAAGCCATAGAGTCCCCAGGAACCTTACCTGATCCCACGGTAACTTCGGTAGAATGCTTGTTAATTATCTTTATTTTGCCCCCAAAGCCGTTTTTTTCCACTATCTTCACAGCTGTGTTGGCCATTGGCTTAAAGACCTGCAACGTAAACATCCTTGGTATTTATACGGTGTATTCAACGGTTCAAAACACTATTTAAATCTGACAAGGCCGCCCACTCCAGTAGATCCTCCGTAATACATTTAAATATGCCATCTATATTACCTCATTAATTTTTTAAAAGCTCTCCAGTGTAGAATTGTCATTTGAAGTTGAGTTGTCCGTGACAAAAATTGAGGGCAGGAGGGAGCAGTTTTTATCATGTAAGTTCCTGGGTTTTGAGACCAGGATGGGATTTTGCTGCTCTAATTGCTAAGTTCGTTGCTCTAATGCACGGGGTCTCCAAATTTGACAACTTTAAGACTGGTGGACTTCAAGAATTCTGGGAGTTGAACTCTACAGCTCTTAAAGTTGCCAAGTTTGAAGAACCCTGCTCTAATGCAACTGCTTTTCATTTTTAACTTCCGAGCTTCACGTCAGCCTTTCTCATTCCTGGCTCAGATTACAACTCCCAGATTCCCGCAGGCGACTAAAGACCAAGCTAGATGAGGATTTGAGAGCTGTACAAAAGGTCCAATATATATCTGGAGTGCATCCGGTTGGAAAAGACTGAGCTAGATGACCAGGAAGTTGCCTATCTAGCCCCAAAACTTAGATGTCTTACAATATTTTCACTACATTCTTGGGGTATGCAAAGAGGAAGGAGACCCTGGGGAAACTGCATCTGATTGGTCTGAGACCATAAAGTTTTGATCCGAGTAGAACTTCTATTATTTTTTTTTATGTTCCTTATTACAGAAGAACCTTCATTGAGCAGATCTAGGTTGGCTAAGAAAGGTGGGTGAGTTTCTGCTTTTAAGAACCGCTCAAAAATTCACTGCTCAGAACGGAACCAAAATCTTCTTTGATACAATTCCCATTATCATTATACCGGGATCTCCAAATTTAGCAACTTTAAGACTATAGATTTCAACTCCCAGAATTCCTCAGCCAGCCATCCTGGCTGGGGAATTCTGGGAGTTGAGGTCCACAGGTCTTATAGTTGCCAAGTTTGGAGACTATTCCAAACTCTCTCCCAAAAAAACAATTCAATAGGATCTACTTTCCGGGTTCAAAATACTATCAGAAAATTACTACAGCCAGTTTTGAACATCAGTTATTGCAAAACAACATAGCCAGGCACAAACAGTCTACAACTTCCAACAAACACCCAGCTTTTCCAAAGTAGCTTCATGCCACCTTAAAAACAAACCATTCTACTTATTCTTTTTTTATATTGGAAAGGGTTGATCATTTATTCTCCTTTGCCAACTGGCAAATGCTGGGTTAAATTTTTGCATGGACTTGGGCAGTTGAAACAAGGCAAATTATAACAACTTAGCAAAGTGTTCTGACTTTGTATTCTCAAGGCCACAAAGCTTCTGTTTATATTAAAACATGCCTCTAATTAATGAATGATTCCTGACAAAAAATAAAATGCCTGCCACATTCCAAGCTGTCAAAAATACTTTTTTTCCTGCCAAAATGTAAATGTGAAATAAAAGTTGTGGAAATGCACAGATGGCGACAGGCCACTGCTGGCCAAAAAAAATCTTTCATTAGTCAATGGTTTAATATAAAGACTAAACCAACCTTTGTCCCTATCTCCTCAAAATACAAAATTTCCTACCTAATCAGACCCTTATTATTATTTCAGAGTCATAAAAAAGAGGTTTTCTTGGAAGCTACCCAAGCAGAAACTAAGTGTCTGCATGCTAATAAGCAGACTCTAATGTGGGAAAACAAATTGTAGTTTCAGGCATCTGCGGACGAATCCACTTTTTGAAACTCTATTAAGAGATTTTTTTTACATAAAGGAGGAAGAAATGGTGTCCCCAAAACACTATCATCCATTTTGTTGGATGCAAATACAGATTTCTTACACGTACAAATGTCTCTTTCTTAACTACAAGACAAAGCAAGTTCTACATAGGAGATTCAGGTAATACACTTATCAGCTGTTAAAAACAGAGGATCTTTGAGATACTGAAGTTCACAAACAAGAAGACTTAATTTAGATATTCTCTGATCCCATTGTGCAAACTTTGGCATAAAATCCCTGGCATGGATTTTGTAAAATCTTTGGATAAAAATTGCTCAAGAAAATACTGGGAAGGAGAGAAGTGCTTTCTATTTTTAACCCCTCTATTTCCTTAGTTAAGGAGTTTATCTCCTTAAGTAGTTGATCTCCTGCTTAAAAATGGGTCCTTATGTGATATCTTCCCTCTGGACAACAGTAAGGGATGCAAATTAGATGATGTGCTTAAATCAAATCCTCAAAAATAAAATCGAAGCTATTGGTGACATAATGGTTAGAATGTAGTACTGCAGGCTGACTCTGCCCACTGCCAGGAATTCGATCCTGGCTGGTTCAAGATTGACTCAGCCTTCCATTCTTCTGAGGTTGTTAAAATGAGGACCTAGATTGTTGGGGGGTGATATGCTGACATTTGTAAACCACTCAGCAAGGGCTGCAAAGCACTATGAAGCAGTATATAAGTCTAGGTATTATTGCTATTGTTATTCTAAAATAGGAGCAGTAAGCAAAGCAGAACGAGATCTTTGAAAACTTGGGGCTTAGCCATCCAATGTAACCATCAGATTATTATTTTTAAAGAATAAGGAATTATTATTGCATGACTAGAAAGTAATCATACTTGCTGTATTTAATTTTAACAACATTTAATTGTAAACCAAATCAAAACAAGTTGAGTTTTTAACTTGGTCCCACTCACTACTTTTCAGCATAATCCCTAGCATACAGTTCAGTTGTAGCCTTGGTCCCAAGGAAAAAAAGTGTGCATCCATATATTAAAATATTAATTGGATTTACTGGTTGAGAAAGACTACAACGGCAGTATACCAAAGAAACTAGAAACTATAAGCAGCTTTCACTATCCCACATATTTCTTTTATATTTTGAATGCAAGAGCTCCTGAACATCTACTACAGACACTCTCCAACATTCTCTCTTTACTGTCTGCAAGAATAACATATCTGATGAATCACATTTTTCAGACTGTAATGCGATCATCTTTCTTCAAAAGTTGGTATGCATGCATGGCACAACATTCTGCCTTTCAAGTTTGAAAATCAATTCACATCCCAAGTGCCCCAGTCTAGAACCTCAAGAACAGAAATTAAATGCTGGGAGTCACAAGGAATGCTCCGAAAAAGAGAGAGCATTAATAAAGCATCTTCAGGACCTTGGAGAGCTCACTAGAGGAAGTTATAGATTGGGTAGTCTCCCAATAAAAAAGGTATTTCAGCATCTGTTGGAATCAGCTGGGGTTTTTTGAAGGCTGGGCAGCAACAGTAGATGCTTTTAGCTTAATCCTTTCCTGCTACATGATTTACATATATTCATACACACATACATATTCCCTTTGGGACTAGAAAAACGTCATTGAATTGTCATAAATCGAAGAGGGCCTGCACAGGAGAGTCATCTTCTGAATAGTTCAGATTCAGAAGATGATGCCCCTATACAGGTATTTATGACTATCAACTAACAGGAAGGCTAAAATCTGAGGATTGAATGGCAAAAAAGAAAAAAAAAGAGAGAAAGCTAATGGCTTCCTTTGAATTAGAATTAAGAGTTCAACACGCTCAGAATTTGCAGGGGTTTTGCTCAATAGATATCCCTGGAAACATGGCAAAGGATTCTCAAGCACTATACTAGCAACGATAAAGCAGGGATGTAAACCCTGTTAACAATCATACTTCAAGAAACATTCAAGAATATGGACTAACCAGAGAAAAGAACCTTTCTGAGCTTCATATGGAACAATGACAGAACTTTTTTTTTTCATTCACAGAGTCAAGAACTGTCTCCTCAATTGATCCGTGTGCATGACTCACAGACAAGGGAGAAAGATGCTCACCTCAATGCCATAGCAGAAGTCAGCTCCTGCTGTCACCGCCATCATGGACAGGAGTCCAGTGCCAGTCCCAATGTCCAGGACAATGGCTTTTTCCCCTCTCTCTTTCACTCTGCTAACTGCAGCACGAATACCTTGAAAATACTTGGTGTTCTGTTAAAAAAAAAGAAGGACCAGTGTATTCCTATTTCTTAGGCCTGGACAAATGTGCCTTACCACGATGGTTTTGAGATCTGTGAGCATTTGCAAAACAATGGATTAAAAGGTAAACTTTCTGAAAGATGTTCTATATAATTCCAGATGTGGCTGTACCGGGCCCACAGTACAAAAACTACCCCAAACATCTGAAATTCAAAATTTCCAATAATTGCACACAGACATCTGAAAATAAGAAGGCAAAAAACAGATACTCAATACTTTTTCTTTAGAAATTATCAGTGTCATTTAGACAATTTGTTTTTTTGCCTCACAGTTTAAGGCACTACAGAGTGGGAGTTCATGGAGCTACATAAGGAATTTCAACCCTAATAAAACATGGTTAAAACAGATAAATAACTTACTCGGTCCTTGTCATTCAACATGTCTGCATAGCAGGACCTGTAAATAAAATTCAATTTTCAGGTCAAACACAGTACAGAATCAGAAAGCTGCTAAGGAGTGCCAACATAATCAGAAAAGAGCTAAATAAATGGCAGGATGAACAATTCCTATTATGGCATATTATCGAATATAAATGCACAATGACTGCATTACTTATACAATGACAGGGGGAAATATCACATTTATGCACAGTACCCTATGTAGTAGCACACAGGGAATAGGACTCATGCTCAAAAAGGAATAAAAATTGAATCAAAATCAAGAGTGGGGAATGGATATATCCTTAGATAACCTGGTTCAGAGCTCTATGAGGCCTCGACAAGCATCCTGAATTGCATTGATAAGAAAACTAGTGATTCATGCGGTTCCCAAACAGGGGGTCACCCACTATTATCCAGATGTACCCATCATTGTCTATATCACACCTACTTGCATGAGGTGCAATTTATGAATGCTTTTCAAGAACAGTGCATATAGACTGTATTACAGAAGTCCAGATGAGAGATAAGTCAAGTCTTCAATGACCAGGAGTAAGACTTGTTTGTTCAGGAATGGTTGCAATTTGTGCAAAAATCTTGACAACTTGAAGATACTCCAGTCACACTGGCTGGGGAATTCTGGCAGTTGAAGTCCACAAGTCTTTAACTTGCCAAGCCTGGACATCCCTGATCTATAAGAATACCATGAATGAAGGTATCAAAAGTTGCTGAGAAACCAAGGAGGACCAGTAAGATTATATACTGCCAATTCTCTCTCCAAAAGCTGTCAAGAAGTTCAACCAACAGTTTTTATGCTATATCTTGGCCTGAAACAAAGCTGCCACTATGCTATTTCATATACTAATAACATTATATTTTAATATATATCTATCCCAACAGACCTTGCTATTTCCTGGTGGTAATCATAATTCTCGTCTTCCTCTAACCACTCCATGGCTCCAGTTGTCGGATTGGCTCTTCCACAGAAAACCTTCATCACCGGCTGTCTTGTTTTGTTATTTGTGAGAACGGTTCTTTTTAACACAAATCCTGTCTTTGGATACATAAACTAAAACCTATTGCAACAGAAAAGAAATTGCAGTTTAGGAAATGATGCGTACAACGGTAATGCCATTGTCACATCAAAACAAAGCCCTGTGGTCTTCTGGGATGAGATTTAACCCAAGAACTGAAAAGAATGACTCGGCAGTCACATTTATGCACATATATAGTGGGGCTACCTTTTACAGGTAGTCCTTGACTTACAACAGTTCATTAGTGACTGTTTAAAGTTACAACAGCACTGGAAAAAGTGATATATGACCGTTTTTCACACTTAAAAGTGACATAAGACCGTTTTCAAACAACCACTGCAGCATCCTCGTGGTTACATGATCCAGAATGATGCGACTTAAGCCGATGAAATGGGCAGCTATATCCATTAGATTCAATGAATAAAAAAGAAAAGAAAACTTGGGTCGATTTGATCAGACAAAAACACACACACACACACACACACACACACACACACACACGGAGGGAGGGAGGGAGGGAGGGAGGGAGGGAAAGAAAGGGAGAAAGAAGAGACTTGAGACTTTCACTGAAGGCTTTCAAGAAGAGACTGGACTGCCATTTGTCAGAAATAGTGTAGGGTCTCCCGCTTGGGTGGGGGGTTGGACTAGATGACCAGCAAGGTCCTTTCCAACTCTGATTATCTGTTATTTGTTAAGAAAGATAAACTAAACTAAACAAAACTGATTCGTAGTATCATTCATTCATTCAATCATTCTTTGAGGATCAGGAAATCTGCCCATGCCCAGGAACCCTGCTTTTCTGGATCAGGGAACCCGAGAAACGAACTCCACGCATGCTCAGAGGCATGAGGGGTAGCAAATAGGGGGCAGGCGTAGCGAGCCGCCTTCTCATCCCCTGGTGAACCGAAATGCCCTGCTCAGAGAGAGGGGGGAAATGGGGGAGTAACATTTCCCACGGGAGACACACACCCACCCACCCACCCCACTCGGCCGACCCACGAGCTCAACCGTCCGCGTTTCACTCACCGGGCGCCGCCATCTTCCCAGCATGCAACGCGCGGAGTTTCCTTACTGGTTGGGAAACGAATCTCTTTGCTTGCCAGAGCCGGAGGCTTGTGGGGACAAAGAGGTATAACGTCGCCGTTTCATAACACTTCCGGTTAGAAGAGGATCTCTGTCCAAGCGGGGCGGAAATCGTGGCACAATTGCCTTCCTGTTCCTGATGCTCTTTGTAATGACAACAATGTATGTCAAAGAAGTCCACCACGTTCAATGTTTTTAAAGATTATACATTTTTTTATTTTCTTGCTAACTGCATCAAAGTCCTTCAGAAGGCAGGGCAAAGCACCACTGAAACTAATAATAATTTAAAACTATTGTTGCCTGGAAGAACCGGACGTCGCGCTAGGCTAGGGAATCATTCAGACCTCAGCCCCTCGAGGAAATGTAGATGGCGTCATCAAACGGGGACGCGGAGCCGACATCAACTACAAATTACGCCGAGGACGGCAGGACAGGCGAGAGAAGTTCCCATAGTCCCTTGCGCGTTAGAGCGGCCTGGTCCGGTTGCCATGGAGACGGCCGCCGTGCTGCGCGTAAAGAGAAAGCGCGGTGGGTCTTTGCCGGCCGAGGCGCTGGTCCTTGCCTGCAAGCGTTTGCGCGGCGAGGCTGGGGCTGCCGCCGAGGCCGCCTCCTCCTCCTCCTCTTCGGCCGGAGAGGGCGAGGTGGAGAAGACTCTCTTCAAGTTGGTAGCCACCGTAAACTCGGAGGTGAGGCTTCGCGGGTTTTGGCTGGGATAGTTAGCGAGGAGATTAAATGTCTGTTTCTAATTATCTTTTAAGTTAATACTGGGATGTGTTTCAGCGCGGCTGGCTGGGGGATTCTGGGAGTTGAGGTCCCCAAGTCTTCCAGGGGCGAAGTAACACTGATCTAAATATAGGCAGTCCTCGATTTACAGCAGTTCGTTTAGTGACCATTCGAAGCACTGAAAAAAGGGACTTACCACCTGCGGCCTTTGCAGTTTCCCATGGTCATGTGATCAAAATTCTCATATTTATGACGGTCGCAGCGCCCCGGGGTCGTGTGATTTCCCCTTTTGCGTCCTTCTGACAAGCAAAGTCAAGGGGGAGAGCCAGATCCGCTTAACGACGCTGGTACTAATTCAACAACTTGCATTGGTTCCCTGAACAAACATGGTAGGAAAGGTTGTTAAATGGGGCAAAGCTCGCTTCACAAATTTCTCATAAATTTTGGGCCCAGTTGTGGTCATAAGTCCAGAGGACTTAGGAGTGATTTTTATTCTTGTAATCTTTCCCTGGGCAAAATGGAGCATCATAGGGTCACAATTTTTGAACCAAGGGAACTCAAAATAGGTTAACTTACAGAAGGTGTCCAAAATCTGGGACCTATGACTACGGTGGAATTGACATTTTGCAAAGTGTATCATCTTCTTTTAATGACCCCATAATCCCTTGTAGGGTGGAGTCTGGGCAATTGAATGGAGCAAAGTGTTTACTGGCCAGATGCCCTACCTGTCACCAGTGCGGAGTTTTCCCCCCAGCAGATATATTCTCAATGTGCCCAGAGAGAGAAATATCTGCCTCTACCTAGTATAAAACAGTGCATGACATAAACATTACCATAAAGCAGGATGTGACATAATACAAAATGCCATAAAAGATCTCCTGTGCTGTTGTTTTGACTGCAATATACAGTTCAACATTGGGTATCTCAACTTTTCCAATGAAGGACGGGATATCAAAAGCTCGGTCATCGTTATGCGCTGAAATGGACAAGCTAACTTTAGAGATGAAAAATAAAGACGAGTCGGCATATTATGCAATTTGGGATAGATTCTATCATTGGTGGGAGCAGAAAGGAAAGTCTTAAGTTGGGAAAGGAGAGTTGCTGAGAGGGCAAATGAATGTATGAGATGAAAATAGGATCAACGATGTTAGAAATTATAATGTATGAGCGAACAAATGTATATATTTGAATAATTGTATCTAGGAATATATATATCCATGCGATACTGACCCAAAGTTAAGTCAAACCAACTTCGCTATGTTCAATGTTTTTAATTGTTTTGTTCAGTAAAATATTTATTAAAAAACAAAAAAGCCCAGTCATCGTTAAAGGCCATGGGGAAATATCACTGAATATATTTCTTCATCCGAGGGCAGGTTAAGAAGTAACAGGTAGAAGATTATCAAAGAGAGCTCCAGCCTAGAACTAAGGAGAAACTTCCTGACAAGTGAGGACAATTAATCAGTAGAACGTCTTGTCTATAGAAGTTGTGGGTGCTCCATCGCTGGATGTTTATAAAGAGAGATTAGACAACCATTTGTCTGAAATGTTACACTTTCCTGCTTGTGCAGAGGGTTGGACTAGAAGACCTCCAAGGTCCCTTCTAACCCTATTATTCTATATTGGTTTTGCACAAGGCTGGACTGAATTGGCCTGCATCCTGCCCCTGGTGGGGTGGAGGTTATTAGAGCATCTTGGACTGCATTTAAACATCCTGCTTTGTTTTAGGGCAGAAACAGAAAGTAGGTTGGGTGTAGCAAGTATATTGTAGATTAGAACATTCAGACTCAAAATGTTCTCAACAACCAGCAGGGATCTTGCCCCAGGACACCTGCCCTATTCCAAATATACTTATTTTGCACATCCCAGAATTATGTGTCAATATTTAATATATTTTTTATCTTAAATAGATGTCTTTTTCTATTGGAAAACCCTAAGGGATGAGAGTGGAGATATTATGCTGAGTGTCCCAAAGGTGCTCTTTCAAGAGGCAAATGGACTTTCTGGTTTTTCTTTGAAGACTTCGCTTCTCATCCAAGAAGCTTCTTCAGCTCTGAAGAAGCTTCTTGGATGAGAAGCAAAACATCTTCAAAGAAAAAAATATAGAAAGCCCAGTTACCTTTTGAAAAAGCACCTTTGGGACAGCCATGACCTGGAGGACTGAGAATCTCCATAGACATTGTGCTGAGTAGGGAATTCTGGGAGTTGAAGTCCATGCACCTAAAAGTTGTCAAGATTGAGGAACACTGCTCTAATCCCGGGTGCTAACTGAACTTCTTTAAAATGTCTTTTAGGCTGAACCTGTTGACAAATACATACAAGAAGCTTTTACCCAACAGAAAGGAGGCCGGATCCTGCGACCTGCTCTAGGGAGTGCTCAAAGAATAATTCAGGATCTTCGTTCTTCAAAGCAAGCCAAAAGGCAGGAAAGCCGTTACCGCCTGGTCACTAGCCTCCGTCCAAATCTCAGTGATGGAGAAAATGCTGCTCTCAGAGCAAATGAGAAAGAATCTGATGAAAAGAAACAGTCTTCTATGTCTGAGAAAGACACAAATGGCAGCACCTCGGGCTGCTGTAGAGACTTTCAGTTCTTTGATATTATACAGGAGGAGGATGTGGAAAACGATACACCTTCCTCCCATTTACAGGTTAGTACTAAGTCACGGACCATCTGAAGCCTGTATTAAAATGGGATAAGAGTCATGGTAGCACAGTGGTTAGAATGTAGTATTACAGGCTACTGCCGACTGCTGGCTGCCTTTAATTTGGCAGTTCAGATCTCACCAGGCTCAAGGTTGGCTCAGCCTTCCATCCTTCCGAGATGAGTAAAATGAGGACCCAGATTGTTGGGGGCAAAATATGCTGACTCTAAACCGCTTCGAGGGATCTGTAAAAGCACTGTGAAGCGGTATATACATCTAAGTTGCTATTGCTATAAGAGCCACTGATGCAAACACGGTAACAACGATCCCAACGACAAGCTGGCTCATAATGTATCTTAGGTTTAGAATAATGTTTTTCACTAGGGCCTCTTAACTCCTGTACAGTCTATCTCATAATCTTAGATTGTTTAAGGAGTTTGTGAGTCCTACTGTAAAAGCATTGGACCGTATGTGGTTACACCTGTTTTTATAGCAGGACTCATATTCTGGAATATTTGCTGTTGAACCCAATTTCCTCATTACGGTGGAGGATGGGGCTCAAAACATTCTTCCAACACTCCTTTTAATGGTTTTCATTGCATCAACATTTTAATTGTATTTTGAAGATGATATTTTTTTCAAAACATTAAAAATGATTTAAACGAAATGAAGAATAATTGCAGAAATTTAAAGTGTAATATAAAATATTTCAATAGCAGTTGGGAAGAAAAGGAAGGAAAAATGGATATTTGGTTTTTTAAAACTTTTTGTTTTATTTTGTCTTTTATTTCTATCACTAAATCAAATCTCATCTTTATTTTTTTTTTACTTCAACCCTAACCTCTGTGTAAAATCTTTGTGATAGCAATAATATTAATTATAAATAACAAAATTGTGTTAGGGATTCCATGGTTTTATACATGCATGCATGTATGCATTATATTACTTTGCTTTACTTCCTGTTTGCTTATGGGGTTTCTTTTTATTCCATTAATTAAAAATATTTAATGTATTAATAATATTTTAAGAGTTGCTTTAATTGTATTCTATTTGAACTGCATTTAATTCTATTTGAACTGCATTTAAATAGCTGTCCTGAGCTGTTAAGGGAGTGGATACTATACAAATATCAATGCATAATATGGTTTGTTTGGTTTGGGTTTCATTGTGAATCCAGCTATTACAAAACTCAGAGGTAATATTTCCAGTAACTGATCAGTGACAGAAGTTGCCATACGTTGTCCACATTTCCAGTCATAACAAGGTCAAACTTTATGGTTTAGAAGCAAGTTCTAAAAACAGCAAGAGTAACCCAGAGCAAAGTGCAGTGTGTGAACATTGTGTTGCAACAGTCTACCGCCCTTTGACTTCAGATAGTCCTGGGCTAAAATACCTTTTGACATTATGCCACCTTTATGATGTGTGGCACTCTTCCAGCCACAATAGCCTCTTCAGCAGCTTGGAAAGCAAGCAAGAGACAGGTTCCACCTTATCTAGAGAACATCAACACAAGGAAAACCCAGCTAAAATTCTACAGTGCCTGTAGATTCATTTATGTTGGTACAATGACCTCAAGGAGAAAGAGGCTGTTATAATTGTGACATTAGATGTCGTCTACGAACCCTGGTATTTAATCTTATTGGGACCTTAAAATGCCTGGTGCCTGGTAATTTGGACAAGATATGGCAACTTTTCATTGATCAGTTACTCAAAATAATATTTTTGAGTTCTGTTTTTTAAAAGTACATTTTACCGAGCTTCTGGTGTTATTAAAAGATCAAATACTGTAGTTAGTGGACAGCTGATTGTTGTTCCTTAAAATTATGTATTTCTAGCCCTATACGTAACTAAATAATAGCAGTCAAATAGAGTGAAGACATTTTATAAAAAGGTTCCTTCTTGGCAAGTTCATATTTGGAGATGACAAAAATATAATAAATATGAGATCAAAAGATTAAGTAATACAAGGATTGCAGCTTTTGGTACCACAAGTCCTCTGTCCCCCTCAATTCTTTGTGAATTACAAACTACCTACATTGGCATTGAATCTAACATTAAAAATGAAACATTGTGTTCTCTTGGATCCTTTTATCAAAATTGGCTTCACTTAACACAAAATAGTAACAAGTGAGTTAATTCTTGAGAATTCACAAGAACATTTAACTATGTAAGAAAGATACTGTGTTGCCCAATTAAACAGTGTTTCATTAAATATTTGCTCAGAGATAGGGAAAGAAACAAATAGTTTATTTTTAATAAGTTGCCTTTATCCAACTTAGTCTTAAGTCAAGAAATAGTGTACTTTAAACATTAAACACTTAAAGTCCAACTTTTTTCTTCAATTAAGTATGAAAAGGCTAATTTGGAGGAAAGGTTTTAAGTTTAGAAACCTTAACAGGGTTGATGTTGTATATCTGATTCCATATACTCTGTATGCGTGTGTATAAATGGATGAATAGATGGATGGATGGAAGAGGAAAGGGAGAGGGAGTTAACAGGATGAGATATTGGTTAAGGTATGCATGCCATTGTGAATTGACCAAAAATAAAGGCAGGATAACATTCTAATAAGTAAGCTCTCACTTTTTGTTTTTTAAGTTGTCTGTTGGCTAAAAAAACATGTAAATCTTAACAGAAATCAGATCCAGATGTGATTCTCTGCAATTCTGTAGAGATGATTCGTGAACGTTTAACCATAACTGACAGTAGTAAAGAAGCAGAGGATTGCTTAAATAAAGACGAATACGTCTATGATATTTACTGTACGGAAACAGCTACTCCTGGGTGGATCGAGAACATTCTCTCTGTACAACCTTACACCCAAGACTTTGACTTGGTAAGTAAATCAAAAATAGCATCTTCTAAGGAAATATAAAATTTAGCAAGGCTTGTTTCTTTCCTCTTTGTAAAACATACTGTAATTTGTAATTTAGAAGTGATTCAACTAATAAAATACAAGCGGTACCTGTATCTCATTGCCTTAAAAGCTTCAACTGCATGTTTTTCTCACTCTTACGCCTCTACTTTCAAGATTACTGATGCTAATTGCTTTCCCCTCATATATCTTGTTTTTCATTCGGTCAGACTGACCCATGTTACGTGCTTGTAGCACATTTTTCCTCCGTGACAGTGATATTATGTGTTGACATGCAGATGGATGAGGAGCACCTCCCTGAAGAAACCTATGAAGACGAAGATGATGAGAATAATGAGAACAACTGGCGTAACGACTATCCAGATGAAGATGAATTTCTTGATGAAGATGAAGGTGGTATTTGTTGATAATCATATTTGTACACAGGTAGTCCTTGACTGACAAATGGTTCTGTTTAGTGACAATTCAAAGTGACAACTGCACTGAAAAAAATTACTTAAAACCAGTCCTCCTCACTCTTAAAACTACTGCATCATCTCCAGTCATGTTATCAAAATTTGTGTGCTTGCCAACCAACAAAGGTTGCAGCATCCTGGTCACATGATCTCCAGCTTCCAGCAAGGAAATTTGAATGCGGGAAGCTCCTTTGTAATATGCCGGAAGTGATAATGTATGGCCCAGTTTTACCTCAGTGGTGTTTTCCTAGGGAACAATCAGTAAGAAAAACTTGAATTATCATCATCCTCTTTTAAGGTTCCCATAATTCCTTGGAGGATGGAGTCTGGGCAACCGAATGGATCTGAGTGTTTACTGGCCGGATGCTCTTCCTGTCACCAGTGCAGTTTCTTTCAGCAGATATATTCTCAGTGTGCCCAGAGAGAGAGAAATACCTGCCTCTACCTAGGATCCTCCCAATTGTGAGGCGAGAGCTCCACTTCTAGGCCACCACACCACTCAAAGTAGGAAAAACTTGAATCAATCCAATAAAATCTGTTAAGGGCACAAGGTATTTTCCCTTTATTTGTCCTTTCCCAGTTTTAGTTTCTGCCACCAGTCTCTCATTCTATGGGAAGGTAAAAGAGATTCTTAAAATTCATGAAACAGTAATAAACTTAATCTTTAAGTTGTTTTGGAGCAAGTAGGAGAAAGAATTTGAGATACTGTGTTAAAAAAATGTCAATAACCAGGAAAAAAAAAAGACTTCCAAAATCACTCCTGCTTGCCATCAATTTGGTTTTCGGTTTTCTTCCAGAATCAGAAAAAAACAGTGGAGACACCAGTGATGAAGATTGTGGATATATCAGGCGATCATGGGAGAAGTATGAATCTGAAGTCCTGCAGGAGTTTGAATATGATGGAGTCAAGGAACTGGATTCCGAGTAGCTTGCAGGATTCCTGAGATTCCTCCCCCCCCCCCCGCCCCGCCCCCATGTGTGATGTGCCCTTAGCAAATCGTGGCACCACAACCCTCACGTGTCATGCTGTTTTTTGACCAGAGCATCTTCAAATCAAGAGAAAGCAGATTGCCTTGATCCAAGTGACGTTTGTAATTTTTGGATCTCAACCATGGCGTTGTGCAAGAAAAGCCTGAAATTGACAAGATAGATTTGGCCATTTTGGGATGCCTGACGACTCCTTTTGACATTCAAGGCAGAAGTTTCCAGAAAAAAAGTCTCCTAAAAAGATCATCTTTACTACAAAATTGGAAGTTTTGTTGTTAACCTTATTGAAGCAAATAGTTTGTTCTTTGGCAAGCATTGTGGGATCACTGTAGATAGGTCTGTACTTGAAAATGATCATTCAGATTGGAAATTTCTGCACTTTAATATAATTCTCACTTGTTTTTCTTTGCATAGTTTACAAATATAGTAGTTAAAATATACAGAATTTGAAGTTTGCCTGACCTTGTTTTCCCTGTGGAAGTTCTGTGAAGGAAAATATTTTTTTTACTAGCCATTATTTAGCTGATGCTTTCTTGTATTCCTTAGGTGTTTATTGCAGTGCTCCATCATCGGAGGTTTTCAAGAAGAAACTAGACAAGCATTTGTCTGGAATGGTATAGTGTTTCCTGCTTGAGCAGGGGGTTGGACTAGAAGACCTCCAAGGTCCCCTCCAACCCTATTATTCTATGTTCTATGAGTTTATCAAATTAGTTCCGAGTGAAGTGCTTGTAGTTTATAGATAAACATCTCTAGTCCATCCCCTTTTACTAGTCCTACATGTGGAGCATGGAAAACCATAGCTTTTGCTTCATTATACAGAAAAGGACAATGCCAACAAAATAAGTACCTTCAATTACATAAGGATTTTTTAAATATAAACTATCAAGCCTAGTATATTGATTATCTCAAAACCTAGTTGTGGGATCTTTGGTATTCCCTGAAGTTATTTTCTTGCAGACCTTTCATTACCCAACTAGGTAACATCATCAATGCTAGTAGGAAGTGGGGTTTGCTCTCATTGCCCTGTCGGTGTGGGTGCGCGTGATCTTGGTAGTTCCTTCATTGGATTGTTGTTTACCTAATTCTAATGATCTGGACTTAGGGCCTACCCCATTCCCCTGCGACACTCCTATGCTCCTTAACTCTTGCCATTTCTCACTTAACCCACGTCTTAAAGAATCAGAACTGGGTCTGCTGAGATTGTTGTCGGTTTGCTAAGCAATCACATCACTTTGTAACCCAAGGATTAGCTATAACTTACCATCTTTGCTTCAACAGTTTAACTGGCATTTTGACAGAAGCGAACTAGAGAAGCTGACCTGTGCCAGCCCCTGGAAACTGAAAATGATGGTTTAGCATTATGGGTCCAAACTTTACAATATCTGCAATAGAATGGTACTTGCATTCTTTGCAATTCTTGGCTGCAGGTAAAGCAGTAGAGATACTCTACTCTTTCGAGTTTGCCTTGGGTGACCTGGTTACATCTGTGCAATTTTCTTACAAGACTGCTTAAATGGAGTGTCTGGCTTAGCTGCCAAATAAGGTCAGAGTCTCACGCAGAAAATAGTTAGCATTAATGAAACATAAGTTTCCCTTCACAAACTGACTCATGTTCTCATTTTTTTTTAAATTTCCACATGGTGGAATTTTAATTTTCCCCCTTTACAGTTCTTGTACATACAGGAACTACAAAATTTGCTGTTGTGGCAACTAACTGATCGGATCAGGAGATAAACAGTTCAGTCCTCCTATAAAACAAAACGCATTTTAACAGCAGAATGGAGTATAAAAACAATCCAGGGTATAGTTTAAAATTTTAACGCCATCCTGTTAAACTAAATAAAACATTTATTGGCCACATTTCTATTGCACTATGAGACGGAAACCTAATTAAAAAGCACCGATAAAAAGATGTAGTACATTTTTGAGACAGTTTTGATCTAATGTGGTTGATTCAAATCATTTGGTTTTCATAAAGACTGAGAAACAAAGCTTCAAACTGTTGCTTTCTGGGTTATTCACCAATACAATAAATAGCACACCTCTTTCTAGACAGATAGTCAGACTTGATTATAACTGGATTCAAATCTGAAAGCAAATCCCATTTTTTGTTTGAATAAAAAAAAAACCTGAATAATTATATGTATAGCTCTGTATTTTTTTAACTAACTACTTTCCATTTATAACATGATGGGCTTAAAAACACAGTACCAATTATTTTGACAATTATGCTCTGGAAATTTACACATACACATAGACCAGGTGATTAAAAGTGAGCAAAGCTCACAACTGATAAAGGAGCCTCTTCTCAGATGTAATCCATTGTGAGAGTACTTACATTTTTATTCTTTAGCACCCATCAGTTTAACAAATTGTATACAAAGAAGAAGCAAAGAAATGGACGTTTCTATCATTTCGCCTCTTTGAAAGATCTGTGCCTCTAGAAACAACCAAGAGCCACAAAAAGACATAACATGACAGACTTTTGAAAAGATAAATCTGCTTGGGGGGTAAACAAGATGTGCATTCAGAATTGAGAGTGCTTTTCCTTAATAAGGCCCAAGCAACCTTTTCTAATAAAAAAAAATTATTGATATTGATTTGCAGCTGATAATGGTGGAAATGTGGTCCCACAGTGAGAAGATATAAATGGACAATCAAGACATTGATAAAGTCAAGTGGACTGTCAGACTACATTGGGCCTGAATCCGTTCTTAAGCTTTCCCTTGTTTATACTAACAACTAGCATAATCAACTGAGAAACTATTTGCCCCAGAAAATAGCTTCATGGTTTCTCCCTATACCGCTTTACAGAAACTTTTTTCTACTTGCATTAAAGAAAGTGCCTTAAAAATGTGCATTTTTAACCCTATGAACTCAATAATAAAAGTTTTAAAAGATCCTCAGGACAAGTCCAACTATTACACCAAAAACAGTTCTGTATAAAATCCTTAAAGAATCAGAGGGCTGAAGCAGCATGAATTTGATGTGTCCAATGCCCAACGTTGAGAGAAAGCCAAATGAAGAAATGTGCTTATTATGCTCAAATGTTGACTTCAAGGCCCTAGGCTTAGTACCCTACCGTGTTGAGTTGATTCCAGTTTGACCTACTCAAAATACACTTCCATCTAAACCTCTGCTTTGAACAAAGCAATTGAAGTTGAGAAGAGATGACCAGTAGCTTCTGAACGTCTTGAGGATATGTGCTGTGGATGAAGGATGGAGATAAACTACTTCTAAAGATCAGAAAGCAAACAATCTCCCTAGCATATTCAATCACTTGGGTGGAATAGCTGGTCACAATCATCAGTGCAGGATTAAACAACTGATTGCTTGGTAGACCTGATGAAGTTTTCCAATTCTAGTAAGTTGCACAAGATATTTCCTTTTGACACACTAATTGTCTCATGTCCACATCCTCATCTTCGGGCACTTTCATTAAAGACCTTTGATTTGGCCGTTGAAAAACGTCGGATTAAAAACCGTGGTGAATTTTACGCCTGAGAATCCTGGTGGTGAGTTTTCCCATTTTTACAAAACTAACAAGCGAAAAGGCAACCAAAATTATGTCAACCGGATAGAATCTCCAAATCCAGAGAGAAGATCTGGACTGCGCTTGCACATGCAGACCTTCATCCGAGCAGCTGGTTGGTCTCCATTTTTCAGTCTTTAATTAGATTTGTTTTCTTCTTTTTCTTCGACAGCATCCATTTCTGTCAGAACACAGTAGCAAATTAACTGAGTGGATCGAGTGACAGCACCTGGGGAAGGAGAAGATTTGAGAGTGAACTGTGTAATTGTGAACGATTACTTCAAAATCGAGTAGCTTGCTAAATCAAGACTGACCTGGGACGTCTTAAAGCAGAGGATGTTTCTGTTTTTAGGCATCCACTGCAAATCTAATCACCCAGTTTAATTTTCCCATAAATTGTGGACACTGTAATGTTTCCTTTAGTAACAATGCCTGCTTATCTGTTGAGCAGATATTACACTAGCCAAACATTAACTGCTTCGAAAAAGGAAAGAGTTTCTCTGTAATCTACCACCAACACAACTTCTCCTGAGATGAACATTATTCCTTCCTCCGCTGAGACTAAATTTAACAGTGGACATGAGGTTTCCATCTGCACAAAAATGGACCCAACCATACTGTTCCTTACATGCTTCTCTTTGTCTTGGACTTTCCTCTTTGCTGAAAGTCAAGGTCTAAACTTCCAATTCAGCATTTGCAGTACAATTTAAATGCAGAGCATCCCATCTTTTTAGCCAGATTAAAATTTGGGAAACTGCCAGTTACGCTGGAATGAGAGGGTCAAGCTAGGAACTAGCTTGGAATTGTTACACAGTAACAATTTATTTATGTTTATGTTTATGCTATCTTGTACATGTTTGATAAATAAATAAATAAGTATAATAAGCTTGACCCCCCCACCCCAAGTTCCATGAAGGGATCTGGTTATTCCCAGGGGTAGGTAAGTAGCCTGGGGAATATTCTTGTACAAAAGTAGAAAGCAATAAAGTTGCTTATATTTAGCTGTTCATGACTGGCTCTGACTGCCTGCACCTGATATAAATGGCAAATTTAAACTGAAGACCTTTATGAATAAGTGTAAATTTTCTTAAACCCAACCCATATCTGCTCTTCTCCAGAGTTTTTCTTTTGTTACAATTGCCTAAGAAGACGGGAAAAAGCTAACATACCCTTATTCACATTTACTACTGAAACGAGTGAACAGCTAGCTGTAAGACACGGAGTGGTATGGAAAGGGTGGCATGTGGAATATCCCATCATTCAGTGCAGTTGACTAAGACCTCAATAAAAGATAATCAGCAGGGGGTTGAAATAGAAGACCTCCAAGCCAATTATTCTATGCTCTATGAAAACAATCCTTACCTAAGACTTTGCTGACCAAAGGTGGCCTTTTGGATACAGGCAAGTAGACCCCCATGAAGTAGACTGGAATTCCAGAGAGTGCAATTCCAATGCCAATCAGAGAATTAACGGTGTCACTGTAGAGTGGCACAACCACTAAAAAAACCGAGCACATACAGAAGACGATTGGGAAAAACAGGCTCAGCTGGAAAACAGAAAATACAGCACTGAATAAGGAGGAAGAGGAAGAGGAAGAAGTCATGTTCCAATGTACAGTTTTTCCCATAGTCATTAGAGGTAGTCCTCAACTCACAATCGTTTATATAGCAACCCCTTAAAGTACAACAGCACTGAGAAAAGTTATTTACAACTAGTCCTTGCACTTACAACCATCATAGCATCTCCATGGCCATCTGACCTCAACTGCAGTGAACCCCTTAACAATGCACCCAAAAGGTAATAAAATTAGGCCTGATTTTGCTTAGGAATAGAAATTCTGATGACAATTGTGGTTATAACTCAAAGACTAACTGTTCTGTTTCCAGAAATAACCTTTCACCCATTCAGAAATTACTAATAGGCCCACAGAAAAAACCAGGACCACCCCCAATACAACAAAGTATAGTGTTCCTCTTTGAAAATCACTGAATTTGGTAACTCAGCGCATTTTAATGTGGAAAATTTTGTGCCGGTACTCGTTGTTTGTTTGGTTGGTACTCAACGCCCAAGCTAGAACTTGTCAGTGTTGGCTGCTTTGTACTTTGCTGGCCCTTTCCAGTTTGTTTTGTACTCATTGTTTTGGTACTTGTTGCATCTCCCAGAACCAATTAATGACGAGTATCGAGGTACCTAGAGCAGGGGTGGGCAAACTTTTTGGCTCGGGGCCGCATTGACTTTTAAAATTTGACAGACGGGCCGGGTCAGCACAAGATTTTTGGGAATCGCCCCCTTCCCCCTTCTCCTCCTTCCCTCCCCTCGGAGGCCGAGTCAGGAGTTGCTACCGCGGCGCGGCCCGGCTGGCTCCAGTCCTGCGTTGCCTCGGGAAGGGAAAGGCAAAAAGGAAGAGCTGCGGTGGTGCTTTGCAATGGGAGCAGCGGCACCGGAGGCTCAGGCTCAGCGGCTCCTGGTTTTGCCTTTTCCTTCCCAAGGCAACGCAGGACTGGAGCCGCGCGGAGCTGCGCCGGTGGTAGCAACTCCTGACAGCCCCAGCCGGACACCTGAGCGGAGCCCGGGCGAAGCTGCCTGTTGCTGCTGCCGGAGCACCGCCGGGTCGCCTCCTCCAAGCAGCCCACCCGCCCGCCAGGCTTCCCCTCTGCCGCGCGGCTCAGGGCCAGGCGCGAGCGCCCGCGAGTTAAAGGGAAGGCCGAAAGTTGCTGGGAAGTTGCTCGGGTGCTGGGAGCAGGCTTTTAAAGTGCTGCCCGAGCAAAGTTTAAGCAGTCCGCCCACCCCGGGCGGAACCCTTCCCGCTCCTTGGCGGGAAGACGCTCCAGCCTGCAAACTTTGCCTTTGCAAAGTTTAAGCCTGGAAGCCCGGAAAAAAAAGGGGATCGGCGGGGACTCACCTTCGGAGAGGTCGCACTCAAGGTGATTTCAAACTCCCAGCCGAGGCCTTTGCAAAGTTCTTTTCTTTCCTACCCGAGAGCGCTCCGCACTGTTTTGCAGCTTTGGGGGCCACGCGGCACAGGGCAATACGCCACGCCCAGCGATTTTTTTTCAGGGCGGGCCGGATTGGACAGACCAACGGGCCGGATGTGGCCCGCGGGCCGTAGTTTGCCCACCCCTGACCTAGAGGGATGCGATGGCTCAGTGGCTAAGACGCTGAGCTTGTCGATCAGAAAGGTGGGCAGTTCGAATCCCTAGCGCCGCATAATGGAGTGAGCTCCCGTTACTTGGCCCAGCTTCTGCCAACCTAGCAGTTCGAAAGTATATAATAGGGACCCCTTTGGTGGGAAGGGAACAGCATTCCGTGCACCTTTGAAGGTGTTTAGTCCTGCTGACCACATGACCACAGAGACGTCTTCGTACAATGCTGGCTCTTCAGCTTTGTAACGGAGATGAGCCCTACAACCGAAAATGACTAGCACATATGTGCAAGGGGAACCTTTACCTTTACCTATTAAGTTACCACTGTAGTCTTAACCTCTTTGCAAAAAAATATCAGTGATTGCTTTTCTATAAACGACGGGTTTAATCTTGTGTTCGTTTCCTACCTTGAGTGGTCGATGGCGATCTGGTTGTTTCCAGCGGAGGTAGAGCTGTCCAGCAATGGACAACCCGACAAAGAACCAATAGCTGAAACTGAAATAGTTAATAAGCAGAAAGACATCTTCGACGGTCAAGTAGATGAGGCTCATAGTACACTATTAAGAGAAGAGAAGAGAAAGGCATTAAAAATTCCAAGCACAGCATTTTCTGAATTCTATATAAGCAGCAACACTTTGACCGACTTACTCTTTGGGCGAGTAGGGTCACTTTGAGGCTAAAACATCATTCCTACAGGTAGTCCTCGACTTACGACCACAATTGAGCCCAAAATTTCTGTTGTTCGGTGAGACGTTTGTTTTAAGTGAGCTTTTGCCCCATTTTACGCCCTTTCTTGCCACAATGGTTAAGTGAATCACTGCAGTTGGTTTTGCTTGTCAAAAGGTTGCAAAAGGGGATCGCGAGATCTTAAGACACAGCAACAGTCGTAAGTATGAACCCATTGCCAAGCATTTGAGTTTTGATCACGTGATTATAGGGACGCTACAAGGGTCGTCAGTGTGTAAAAGGGTTATAATTCACTTTTTTTCCAGTGCTGTTGTAACTTTGGTCACTAAAGGAACTGTTGCAAGTCGAGGACTACCTGCAATGGAGAAAATAGCAGCAGGAAGCAAATGGGAGCAAATTTAGATTCCTTTATTTCCAGGGTTCTAAACATCTTTAGTGTTTTGAGGCAAGGCAGAAAGCCAGAGCTGGAATACAATTTTATCCCGCCCTCACTATTCCTCACCTTTGCTGGATATTTTCTGAGATTTCTCACCCTTCCCCCACCCCAAAAAGGCTTAAAGGCCAATGGGAATTGGAATCCAGAATCTGACCTCCCCGTCATGTTTCAGAAGAGTTAGGTTCAGAGGTGGTATTCAGCCGGTTCTGACCAGTTCTATAGAACCGGTAGCGAAAAATTTGAGTAGTTCAGAGAAGCGGCAAATCCCACCTCTGACTGGCCCCACCAACCCCATCTCTTCTCTGCCTCCCATCGAGTCCCAGCTGATCCACTGGGTCTCCTTTGGTTGCCCTGCACAGGAGAACGGAGCTGGAAAGCAGGTTAGTGGGGTGGGGAAGGAATGGGTATTTTGCAGTATCCTTCCCCTGGAGTGGGGTGGGAATGGGTATTTTGAAGAATCCTTCCCCTGCCATGCCCACCAAGCCACGCCAACCAAGCCACGCCCACAGAACCGGTAGTAAAAAAAAAATTGAATCCCACCACTGGTTAGTTTGCCAAATTTTGCAATGGCCTCTGCAATGCTCTCCCAAGGTTTAGAAAATCCCCATCACCTCTGTCCATTATCCACATTAAAGAGGTATGATGACCACAGAGAAAATAAGCTTTAGCAGTTTTCTGGGATCAAAAAGTCTTATTTGTCTTCTCAGTCCATAGATCTGTAGTGCAGGATGAGCATAACGGACTGGAATTTTTACTCTTAACAACTTGGTAATCCCTTGCACCGGGAGCGGAGTCGGTGTGATCGAACAGAGCATCAGCGTTTATTGGCCGGATGCCCTTCCTGAAGCCTAAGTGGAGTTCGCAGCAGACAATAACTCATTGCGCTGAGAAATATCTGCCGCTGCCTAGGATCGAACTCATAGCCTCCCGATTGTGAAGCAAGAGCTCTACCTGAACAATCACAGTAAATTGGCTTACATTGAAGAGAAGAGCTGGGACGGGTGTAAACCTTCCAATATGGATCATGGATAAGAGGTCAGGCAGATGACCTTCCCGAGATCCTACGAAGAAGAGCCTAAATAAAAGAGACAGCAGGCTTAATATCCTATGCAGTATAAATCGAAGAACAGTTCACAACCTCCCTCTCCATGGTTTCTATTAAATGAAGTGAAAATTATCTGTAACAACAGTCAGAAAACTCCATTTAGATCACTGTTTCTCAAACTTGGCAGCTTAAAACAGGGGTCCCCAACCACCGGGCCCCAGACCGGTACCGGTCCGTGGAACATTTTCTACCGGGCCGCCGGTTTGCTGGGCGCCGCCATCTTGTTTCGATGAGAAAGTGCTTCCGGGTGAGCTTTTCTGGTTTGGAAAGCGGCGTTTGGGTCCTGAAGGAATCCTCGCGCCTTAGTTTCATCGAGGGGGGGGCGGCTTCGAATGAAACTAAGGCGCGAGGATTCCTTCAGCACCCAAGGCAAGGCGAGCCGAGCGACCGTCCCGAAGCCGTCCCGAAGCCCATCGACAAAGGTACAAAGGATGAGTTGAAGGTGGCGGGGAGAAGCGGGGGACGGCTGGCTGGCCGGTCGCTCAGCTCGCCTTGCCTTGTCATGCGTGCTGATGCTGGTCCCGGGCCGTGGATCATTTTGTGATGCCGGTACCGGGCCGTGGCACAAAAAAGGTTGGGGGCCACTGGCTTAAAAGATGTGTAGACTTCAACTCCCAGAATTCCCTAGCTACCCTTATTTGAAACAACGAATTTAAGCTGGGTGATGGCAGGATGGAGAAGGCCGAAGAACTGAAAGTGAGGGAAATGATATTGAGAATATGGAATAAATACAAAGCACAGGTTGTGCCCCAAAACACTGTTATGGTTCTCAGCACAAGAGGCATTTTATAGAGAGAAATAATAGGCAATCACAAATGGCAATTCCAGCAGGCTTTAGGGATTATTTTGGTTTCAATTATCTCCTTCTGCAATGGGATTAAGAGGGCAATCCCACTGCAGGAGGAGATAATTAAAACCATTTGTTTGTTTCTTTGCTTATTTTATTGCTAATTCTTATGGTTTTGACCCTGGTTACATATGACTGGTATCTCAGATGTTCAGAATCAGGATTACTGAGAATGGGATATAAACTAAGTAAATAAATAAACAAATGCAAATGATATGATGTTTGAAAGCATCCTGTCATATTATGTCACCATGTGGTTTGGAAGAATTACTATTTCAGACAGGAAGGCTGTGCAGAGAGTGGTGAGGACAGCAGAAAAGATTATTGGACATTCAGGAGCTGTAGTGGTGCAGTGGTTAGAATGTGGTAATGCAGGCTACTTCTGCTGACTTCTGGCTGCCAGAGGTTAGACAGTTCGATTTTCACCAGTTCAAAGTTGAGTCAGTCTTCTATCCTTCCAAGGTGGATAAAATGAGGACCCAGATTGTTGGGGGCAACTGCTTAGAGAGTACTTGTTAACTCTCAAAACTGTGTTTTTTCCCCTGCTACGTATTCAAAATGGACTGTGATTAATATACATATATGTATATGCATGTATGTGCATGCTATATATTTTCTTTTGAGAGCAGGCACCAGAATTTCATTTAAAAAAAAAATGTGTGCCAGTATGTTTACAGAAAAAAGTGACAATAAAGGTTATCTTGCAACTTATCTTATCTTAATCTTATTTCCTCTTTCATATAAACAGAAATGATGTTTTCATATAAACAGAAATCAAATTTTAAACCAAATCATATCTTCAATAAGCTTAGATGTAGAATATTCTTGTGGTTAGGGGTACACAGCAAGTACGATAAAGCAAAATTAAATTGTTGTTCTTTTACCTGGATGAAGCTAAAATAGAGGCATTCAGTCCCCCAAAACAGGACAAGGCGACAGCTATTGGAATGGTCCAGCTGAAAATCCCAAATACTTGGTCAGCAAATGTCTAACATGATAGAAGAGAAAAGGAAGGAAAAATTAGAATGCATTTAACATGCACTGGAACGGTGATTTCAAAATGTTAAAAGTTCAGGAAGTTCACAGCCAATCTCAGCAAGTAAACAAATCTGTAGTGCTTTTCTTGTCTGTGCTTCCAAACAGCCTCGTACAAGCACAAAGCCGAAAGCACCAGCCTGAAGATGGTGAGTGGGACCTCGTCGAAACGTTGCCTAGATACTCTCAATCTTACACGGGAAATTATATATATATATATATATAATATATATGCTCGATACCCGTGCTTCACTACGAAATTATGTGGTCGGGCTTAGTTTTGGGGGAGGAAAATAAGGGGGGGGGATCTGCCTACCAGCATCCATCGGTATTCATCTGGCTAGTGTCCTGTCAGTGTGTGAGAGAATTGAGGCTGTTTGGAAACTGAAACAGTATTTGCTATGTGAGCAAGGACACAGCAAAGAGCCTGGGCGTGGCTTAGCTCAACTGTTCTGGACTAAAGCTGCTTGGTGCTGTGAAACTAAAACTGAAACTGAAATTCCTCTCCTCTGCTAGTGTTTTGTATTTGGACTTCTTTTCAGGTGGGGAAGGGGAGTAGAACTCCTTAGCATCAGAGCGTGTTAATAATATAGGAAATACTAATGCTCTGATGGTGGTTCGAAAAATCCTTTCTTAGTGAGCACCTAGAAGCCAAGAGGAACATACGTGCCAAATTTCAATTTATAGGCTTTACAATTCTGGAGGTTTTGTGATGATGCATGAGTGGTATTGAGAGAGAGAGAGAAAGAGAGAGAGGGAGGGAGAGAGGGGGGAGAGAGGGAGGGAAGGAGGGAGGGAAGAGCAGGCAGGCAGATATTTAATTGTTTATGCTTTCCTAATCTACTTTCTTATTTTGTTCTACCTTTCTTAACCCTATTAGAGAGGTTGAAGGTTTTTCACATTATGATCAGCTGAAAAGTAGACTGTTCCCAGTCTCTCACAAATGCATGTATTTGCCACAGTAGCAGCATTTGGTATTTACATCCGGAGATCTGGGGTTTTTTCCTGTCACCCCTAGACCTAACAGACTTTAAATCCCAATTTACGCAAATATATGTGACTGCCATCCAACATATACACTTTATCCATAACGCAACAACTAGCAAACTACCACAAACCACTTTCCTGCCATAAATAGTTCCCAATAACTTGGTTTTCTGCAATCTCTGGAACACCCCAGAATGAGAACTATCAAATATTTTCACTTAGGGATTTTGTATTTTTAGGCATTTGAGAGTAGGATTTGGGGTTCACTGGGCAAAACTCTAAGAAAGAAGGTATGCCAAAAAATTTTTTAAAAAAAGACAATTGCAAACATACATCTGATTATTGCCACGTGACAAAGAAGGTACGTCAAATAAGAATGCTAAGGGGGCTCATGTTCCTGAAAACAATGTTGCACAGATGAAAAACGTGGTCTCCTGAACTTTGAAAAAAAGGAATAGTTCAACCACCCTTCAAATTTTTCAACCCTTGCCAGAATGATTAATTTCACTTAATTTAGCTGGCAGTTATCAACCAGGGGCGGGGCGGGGGGGGAGAGGCTGAAAAAGTGCAGATGCCTTACAGTATGGGGAAGATTGCCAAAGTGAATTGCCTTCCCTTGCTTAAACCTGCTCACTGTTTAAAACAGAACAGAGCACAAATGATAAATGGGACCAACTGTAACTTTAGTACACCAACAAACCTGGCAAAGAACAACAGCGAATAAAGCTGCTTTTCACAAACAGGAGATAATGTAAGGCATTACATTCACTGAACAAAGTTCAGGATTAGGAGTGGCCACAGGGTGGAGATTCATGCTATCAATCCATGATCTAAACCTTTCTGAGCTCATGATCAGCACCTGGCCATCTCTCTCACAGATGTTTCACCCACACAGTCTTTATTTTTTCCCCCTGCAGATAGATGAATCACTGATAACCGATGAAGAATTGCTAGGTGCGGTAAATAAAACGTTGGTGCTAATCACAGGCCTATCCATTGGCAGTAAGACAGATGGGTCTCCATATTGGTAGGATCTGTGATTAGCGTGCAGTACTGCAGGCTACTTCTGCTGACTACTGGCTGCCCGCCTGCAATTTGGCAGTTTGAATCTCACCAGGCTCAAGGTTGACTCAGCTTTCCATCCTTCCGAGGTGGGTAAAATGAGGACCCAGATTGTTGGGGGGCAATAAGCTGACTTTGCAAAACTGCTTAGAGAGAGCTAAAAAGCATTGTGAAGTGGTATATAAGTCTAAATTCTATTCTATTGCCATGGTGGCGCAGTAGTTAGAATGCAGCATTGCAGGCTAACTCACTGCTCATTGCCAAGAGTTCGATCCTGACTGGCTCAAGGTTGACTCAGCCTTCCGTCCTTTGGAGGTGGGCAAAATGAGGACCCAGATCGTTGGGGGCAAGAGGCTGACTTTGTAAACTGCTTAGAGACGGCTGTTAAAACACTGCGAAGTGGCATATAAGTCTAAGTGCTATTGCTATTCACATTTTCACGGTGGTGACTGTAGGATGAACAATTGCAGCAACTGGGAATTTCCCAGCCTAATGAAGAGAAGGACTAAGGCATCACATGATGGTGATCTTCCAGTATTTGATCTCCAAGGCAACTGAGGGCAGGATAAGAAGTAATGGATTGAAGGACATCAAAGAGAAAGCCAACCTGGAAATAAGGAGGAATTTCCTGACAATGAGAACAATTAACTAGTGGAATAGCATGCCTCAAGTTGTGGATGCTCCATTGCTGGAGGTTTTCAAGAAAAGATTGGATAATCATTTGACTGGGATGATTTAAGGTTCATGCCTTGAGCAAAAGTTTGGGCTAGAAGACCTTGGAGGTCCCTTACAGTCCTATGATTCTTCATACTACTTCCAACTTGGCTAACACGAAGGCAAAGGTAAAGGTAAAGGTTCCCCTCGCACATATGGGCTAGTTGTTTCTGGCTCTAGAGGGCGGTGGTCATCTCTGCTACAAAGCCAAAGAGCCAGCACGGTCCGAAGACGTCATGTAGTAGCCAACATGACTAAACACCGAAGGCGCACGGAACACTGTTACCTTCCCACCAAAGGGGTCCCTATTTTCCTACTTGCATTTTTTTAACATGCTTTCGAACTGCTAGGTTGGCAGAAGCTGGGACAAGGAATGGGAAGCTCACTCCGTGACGCGGCGCTAGGGATTCGAACCACCGAACTGTTGACCTTTCTGATCGACAAGCTCAGCGTCTTAGCCACTGAGCCCTTTAACACGAAGACAGAAATACTCCTCAAAAATGTCCCGATAGTGAGAACAATTAACTGATGGAATGAGTTGCCTTCAGAAGTTGTGGGTAAGTTGTGGTAACTTATACACTGAAATTGTTTGGCTTATTTGTTTCTGCTCTAAGCTTGGCCAAGGTTTCTCAACCAAATAAACACAACGCAAGCAAGTGAAATCTTGCTCATCTCATTTCCAGTTTCAGCTTGTAATTTAATAGTGCATGAAAAAAAATATTTACAGGTTTTGAACAGAGAAAAACAAGCGGGCCTCTAAAGAGTTTTATCCTTAAAAACGGAAGGAATTCAGAAGTTAAAATAAGAACAGGAAAATGATAGTCCATTGGTGGAATGAATGGCCTGTATGTCAGAAATTGTGTAGGGTCTTTTGCTTAGGTGGGGAGAGGGGGGTTGGACTAGATGACCTACAAGATCCTTTCCAACTCTGTTAATCTGTAATCTGTATGAGTGTGAAAAATGATGCAACTAAAATAGAAAATGACACATATAGCTTCTTCTAAAGATTCTCACTAAACTTCACTTAAATTGTCTCCAATTTTAACAAATGTTTGTGACTGATTGGAGAAGTACCCTTGTTTTACAGGTAGTTCTTGATTTACAATGGTAATTCAGCCCGGAATTGCTGTAAATAATTGCAGTCCTTAAGTGACTGTAAAAGTCATTCAGTTGCCAAGCAGCCAAAATGCAATCATATATCTTTGTGTATGTGTGTTTGTGTTATGCATGCACTCATCAGAATTTCAAAATTGCGTCATACCCCCTTTTTGGTGGTCAATATCACTTTAAATGGTTGCTAAGCAACCATTTAAGTGAAGACTATCTGTAATTGCTCAGCATTATTTTTTTGTACTGCTTTACTTTGTGCTCAATCGGGGTCAGGCTAGAAGCCCTCCAGGGTCCCTTCTAGCTCCATGAGTCTAAAATGAAATGTGAAATGTTCATTTTTGCTCTGTATGAGGGCCCCTCCGCAACGAACCCACAGATATCACTTACAACCTGCTAAAAGCAGAAATACTCCTCATTTCACTGCAATTTTAGTCACATGTTTAGGTCCTAGGATCACTAAGCTACCCTGAAGTGTTAGGAAAGTAGGCCCAGTTCACCAGCCTCTCAGGCAGAATCACCTGTGGAGAGGATAGCATCCAAGTTACATTAATTGCATTTTTCTCCTTTGGTAATTAAAAGGGCTTTCAGTTAAAATCACAGCTAAGGGTAGCTGAGGATTTAATCCAATAAATCTTCACTTAGTTTAGTACAAATTTCAACTCAGTCTCCTGATTAACATCAAATCCAGAGGAAATGCAATTTCACCAATTAGTCACCAGGTATAGGAAGCTCCAACAATATTTCTAAACTTGAATGACTGCCAAATCACTCGGGGATAAAAGGCATAACTCGGCCTTCCCTTTTCTTTCAAGCGGAAAAGTTAAACAGTTATCGAGCTATTAACAACTGGGGGGGGGGGGAAATAGAAATGAGGTCATTGAAACCATAATTCCAATATCAAATTGTTCAGGTGGAAGCAGGGACTCAAGAGCCGAATCTAACAAAATAAATAAAATAAAATCGTACAGCCAGACTTACCACTGCAACGGCATCGCTAGAAAGTATAGCATTAATATCCAGCACTGTATAGTAAGCTATATTGGTCAAGATGTAGATAATTGTCACAATCGGCATAGAAATAGCAATAGCAAGAGGCAAATTCCTGGTCAAATAAAACAGAAAGAAAACACTTCAGTATGAATCGCTAGGAACCCTTTTCCCCCTCCTCTCTGACAAACCCCTGCTTGAAACCTGGAATAACGTCTGTTCATATTTGCAGTGTTTATAGAACCATGTGAAAGTTTAAGAAAGGCATTAAAGCACATTAGGTTTTTCAAAAAGTGCTTTATTTACATTATCCTGGCACCCCATCTGTTCCAGAGGTTGTAAATGTGTACTGATTATAGCACAGCAGAGATTCACATGATGGGAGGATCAAATCAGGAACTCAGAAGTCTGTATTCCTTCCCAGTCACCGCATATGAAAAGTCAACATTGCGAAAAAGGAGAATATTTCACGGGGTTGAAAAGTCCAACCTCTCTGAGGCTGGCTGGTTTTCTTGCAGATGTTACATTACCCAACTAGGTAACGTCATCCGTGCTAGAAGCTAGAAGCACTGATGGTGTTACCCAGTTTGGGTAATGAAATGTTTGCAAGAAAATAACCAAGCTCAGGGAGCACTTAAGGACCCCCTCAAAAGTCAATATATCATCAACAACAAAAAATTAGATTAAAACGTCTCCCTCCAAAACATGATACGTTTCTATGGAGCAGCATTTCAGACATGGAAGGCTGTAATACATAATGTCAAATCTAAATGTGGTATTAGGGATACGTGAATTCAAAAAAGACCACAAAAAATTAGAGCAAGTTGAGAGGAGACTAGGAAGACGGTGAAGGGTCTGGAGACCAAGCCTTATGAGAATCAGTGGTGGGATTCAAAGGTTTTTTTTACTACTGGTTCTCTGAACGTGGCTTGGTGGGCGTGGCAGGGGAAGGATGCTGCAAAATCCCCATTCCCTCCCCACCCCACTAACCTGCTTTCCAGCTCCATTCTCCTGTGCAGGGCAATCAAAGAAGACCCAGCTAATCAGCTGGGATTTGGGAGGCAAAGAATAGATGGGGACAGGGCCAGTCAGAGGTGGGATTGGCTGGTTCTCCAAACTACTCAAAATGTCCGCTACTGGTTCTCCAGAACTGGTCAGAACCTGCTGAATACCCACCTCTGATGAGAATGCTTCAATGATCTGAATATTGCAACTAATTTTGGTCCCCTTACTACAAAATAGATGTTGAGACTTTGGAAAAAGTTCAGAGAAGATCAAACTAAGATGATTGAAGGCCTGGAGACTAAAGCATATGAAGAATGGCTGCAGGATTTGGGTCCGGCTAGTCTAAAGAAAAGAAGAATTAGGGGCGACATGATAGCAGTATTTCAGTATTTTGAGGGGCTGCCACAAAGAAGAGGGGGTCAAATTATTCTCTAAAGCACCCGAAGGCAGGACAAGAAACATTGGTTGGAAACCAATCAAGGAGAGAAGCAACCTGGGATTAAGGAGAAACTTCCTAGCAGTGAGGACAATTTACCAGTGGAACAGCTGGCCACCAGAAAACATGGGTGCTCCATCACTGGGAGGCCAGCCACTTGTCTGAGATTGTATAAGTTCTCCTGCTTGGACAGGGTGACACATGCAGTGGTGAACTTCCCTTCCCTGGACATCTTCAACAGGATGGATGGTCAACTGTCAGTAAAGTTCTAATAGATCCTGCTCTGGTTTGATTAGATAGCCTCTAAATGCCCCTTCCAAGTCAATGATTCTATGGTTCTAAAGTATGAAAGCCAAACTGAAGTCTACAAGGGAGGTTCAGATGCCATTGTTTAGGAAATGGAACTCTTCTGAGAATTTTAGAACATTCCAATTTCTCCTCCAGACTACATGGGTTCAGCCCAGTGCTTCCCCATGCTTTACTCCTATTTGACTGGAAGTCTGGTCCAGCCCTAAAACAGTTTCCTTCATCTATGTCCAAAACATCAAGATTGTACTAATTAGCAAGGGATTTGGTGCTTCCAAGCCTTCACAATGCCAGTCCTGCTTTTATTCAGAAAAAATGAGAAGATCCTGACAATGGTTGGAGCTCCTTCTGTGCTTTCCATCCATTCTTCCATGTATATTTTTTAGAGTCCTTTTCCTCTTATTTTTGCAGGATTCAAAGATACTGATATTAATGCAAACTGCTTCCTTCATTTATGGGATCAAACTCCTTTGTCAGTTGAAAACTAGGTGAGGGTCTTTAAACTTGGTGAGGGTTTTTAATTTGTTGTTAAAAAATAAATGCCCCAAGAAGCCTCTTACCTTTCTGGGTTTTTTATTTCTTCAGTTACAAAATTCAGAGTGTCCCAACCTGAGTATGAGAACAAGGCAGAATAAAGTGCAAGAGAAATCCCTCCGAGGTTCCAAGAAGACCCCTCAAAAGAGTCCTGAAAATGTTCTGAGTATCCTGAATATGAAAGGAAAAACAGACAAATAAATGCAACCTTGGAAACATACAAAACGAAGTAGTTGGTTTAGAACAACATAATAAGGAAAACATCAACTGTACAGAACCTCTGATATCTATAATAAGACAATACCTAGTATGATCTCACAAGGTTGCTGAATCTGACAAGCATTGGTTAATCCCACCAGAAATGTAGCAAGATTCCATATTAAATCATAGCAATCAGCAAAAACAGATTGCTGTCGAAACTTGATTCCATAAACTTCAACTCAAAGACATCTATGCTCTCAGCAATTCCAAGAAATTCAAAACGCCTGTTCTTTAAGCACCCATTTAAAATAAAGTCATTTCTCTCTTTTTTTGGAAATGCAAAAAAATAATTCCTCTTTGCTTTAATCTAGAACAGGGGGTGTTAGAGTCAGTGTCTTAATTTCAGATTCATGTCTCAAATGTCCCTATTAGTGCTAGGATTGTAGAAGTCTTCTCATTCAGATGCTAACTCCCTTATTTGAGGTCTGTATTGAAATAATCTAACTTTTTAGACCAAACATATATTAAATAGCCAATATTAGGGTAAAAATTGTTTCAAAAGTACATGGAGCCATCCAGGTTTACTCTTATTTTCCTTATTTAGTCTCATCCCCTGGGAAATAGTTTTGAAGCTACTCCAATGAGATCAAATTGTCCATTACTAGAGCAACTATTACTGTTCTTGCCTTATGAGATGGTAATGAATGGTAAAAATTCCCAATTCATAATCAGGCAATACATTTAGAACATATATTACAGACTAATAGAGTTGGAACAGAACTTGGAGGTCTTCTAATCCAACTCCCTGCTTAAGCAGGAGAACCTACACCATTCTGGTTGTCCAATCTCTTCTTGAAAACCTCCAGTGATGGGCATCTATAACCTCTGGAGGCAAGCTGTTCCACTGGTTAATTGTTCCTACTGTCAGGAAATTTTTCCTTAGTTCTAAGTTGGATCTCTCTTTAACTACCTTCCACCCATTACTTCTTGTCTCACCTTTGGGTGCTTTGGATGACCCCTTCTTCTCTGTGACAGCCCTTCAAGTACTGGAAGACTGCTATCCTATCACCTCTAGTACTTCTCTGTGTTAGACTAGAATTATTTAGTTCCTTCAATCATTCATCAAAACACCTTACAATAGTGGCTTCAAATCTTTCTTGAAACTTCATCCAACTGGATGTTGAACAAAGAAAGGGACACAAGCTCAGTGTTAAAGCTGTAAATTCACCTTTAATCTCAGCTATATTGAAAGGAGTGTCATTTTACTAAACCATGCCCACTCTTCATTTTTCAGCACGCACACACTATCTTTCCAAGTTGTGGCTGTTTGGGTTTGATTTGTTTTTGAACAGTGGATAAAGTTTAAATTAAAAAAAAAAAATACAACCAGCAGTTGTTTTTATTCAGTGGCACTTAAGAAAACAAACTGCAAAGTTGCTTATCTAGAATTCTCTGCAATATTTAAAGTGATGAACACAAAACAATGTAAATCACCTTAAATCCATTTCCACATCTTGCCTGCTAAGGAAGAAAGGATGGTGGCTAACATAATATGAGAAAGGATACACATGCCTTATTATGATAATGCATGACTCTTCGTGGCCCCCACTGGTGAATAAACAATACACAGAAGGTATAAACGCATTTTCAGCACAATGGAAGTACAGACTTCCTATTTTCTCGTCCTAGTGTGTGATTGAAATTTCCAAGCCAAACAGGAATAAAGAATTTTAAACTGAATATCGTGATAAACCTACAACAGCTCAGATACTGCAGCTCAGAAGAAAAACAGATTAGCGAGGCCAGGTGGCCGAAACTGAACAATAGACAAATAACAAAGGAAAAACACGAAGTATGACTAAAGGAAAGAGACTCAGAGACCTTGGCTTCAAAACACAAGCAACCTTGTCAGCAATAAGCATACAAAGGTTACCAAAACAGCTTTTTAAGGTCATTCCCATTATTGGTTTATAGGCCAAATTATATTCAAACAGTAATATAATTTAAGTACATTACACATTTCTGGATCAAATGAAATGTGGTATTAACTGGATGAGTTGATAACAGGCTCTCACCTACATGAACACCCATTGCAGAGAACTTTGAACAAGACATAATCTACCATATACAATAAAGTAAACCCATAAGTGACTCTACAAGACTTGAAAAGCCATATAGAAGTCACAGCTTTATTATAAAGTTCCCAAACTTGAAAGAAATTGATTTGTCGATCCAGATACATGTGAAGCCTTCATTTAGACTCTGAGAAATATATTAATCACTCAGAATTGCTTCATTATGGGAAGAAGGAAGGAAGGAAAGGAGGAAGAAGGAGAGAGAGAGAGAGAGAGAGAGAGAAAGAGAGAGAGAGAGAGAGAGAGAGAGAGAGAGAGAGAGAAAGAAAGAAAGAAAAAGAAAAAGAAAGAAAGAAAGAAAGAAAGAAAGAAAGAAAGAAAGAAAGAAAGAAAGAAAGAAAGAAAGATGGAAGGAAGGAGGGAAGGAAAGAAGAAAGAAAGAAGGAAGGAAGGTGAAAAGAAGGAAAGAAAGAAGGTGGAAGGAAGGAAGGAAAGAAGGAAGAAAGGAAAGAAAGAAAGAAAGGTGGAAGGAAGGAAAAGGAAAGAAGGAAGGAAGGTGGAAGGAAGGAAGGAAGGTGGAATGAATGAATGAAGGAAGGTAGGTAGGTTGGTAGACTCTAGCTGGCTTACAGATGTTGAATAAAATGCAATATAAAACATTAAAACAATAAAGGTCTTAAATTTTAAATAAAACTAAACTTAAGCAGGAGGGAGAGGGAGGGAACAAAGTGAGCACAGGGAAGAAGTGGGGTGTTCTCCACTCCATCAGCCATTTCCAATTGGCCACATCCCCATTAGGAACTCAGGCTAGTTGGCACAGCCTTGTCTTCAAGGCATTTTGGAGGCCAAAAGAATGGGAACAGATCTGACGGGGGGGCAAGTTGTTCTGGAGGGGAGGAGCCATAGCAGAAAACCCTCTCCTCCTGGACCTCACCAGTTAAAATTCCTTGATTGGCAGGGTCTACAGAAGGCCCCTTCTACCATGTGGGTGGGGTGCAGGGTAAGCTGGTTTCTCAGAGAGCCTTCTTTCCCCCAGAAAAATTTCAGCTCAAGATGACACCTTTCACAAGGGTTTGTTTAAATATATGCATCAAGAAGTTAGTGACCACATATACCTTGTTCACAGATTCAAGTTAGGTTGTAAACATAGTCCGAAGGAGTGGTCATTTTATCCAGGGGTGGGCTTCCAATTTTTTAGCAAGGGGCTCTCTGCTCTAATGACTGGCTGGGGTGGGCGTGGCTCTGTGGTCATGTGACCAAGTGGGCATATTGGGTGGGCATATCTAGGTTGTCATGTGACTGGGTGGGTGTGGCCAACTCAACGTTGCTTCTTTGCTCTAATTACCTTAAAAAAAAGATAATATACCAAAAAGTTGTTTATTATTTTGTGCATTTAATACTTAAATAAAAGACTGGGTGTAACCAGGCTTAATAGCCGTGACTGTGAGAGGGATCTTGGAGTCTTAGTGGAGTTACGTGATCCTTATTATATGGGAATTAATCCCCTCAGAGGCTAGTGGCTATATTATCTGATTTTCTCAATGGCTCTCCCTTACAAGCGCTGAGTGGATTGTTTATCTAGCTTGCAGCACTTTTACGAGGTGTGAAGTGCTCTTGGCTGAATGCCCAGAAGTTCAATTAAGCCTATTAAGAGCTTTCCCTTGCTACTTGTCTTTCTCTGGTTATTGGGGGCTCTCCAAGCCTCGCAGTCTTAGCTAGGGGCTCGGTAGCTCCCAGCAGGAAGACCACATTGTGCAGATCCTCTTCAATTAATGAATAGTTGCTTAACAACCATCCCAAGTTGTGACGGACCTCCTCCAAACACCCCGGATTCAAGGTTTTGACAGCTACCCTCCTCGTCACATGACTGCATTTGGGGTGCTTGGCAACAGACTGGCTTTACAACTGTTGGCAGCATCCTGTGGCCAAATGACTATTTTTTGTGATTTTAGGAACATTTACTTCCAGCATTTGCTTCCAGTTCCTGGCAAAAAAAAAAGCCCATTGTGGTCTATGGGTTTGCTTAATGACTGCAGCATGTTTTAGGACCACCACAAAAAAAATTGTCATAAAATTGGGTCTGTAACATGGGTGCACTGACTTACTTCTTCTTGTTTTGCCATATCCGTCATCGGACGTTGGCGATCCTGTTGGCAATCCTATTTATGCACTGACTTACATATCAGAGCAATTCTGGGTTTCATTATGGTCATAAGTCAAGGATTAAAGGTAACCAACTTACTATGGAATACGGTAAGCTTTTGTGGATTACAGTTCTTTTTAATCAGACGCAGGGAGCATTTCCCCAAAACAACAGTATACACGCAACTAAAAAAATGTTTAAAAGGGGGATAAGAGAAAAATGAATTGTGGAAGAGCTTGGCAGTGCTAAGTGCAAATAAATAGCGAATGTTCTTAAAATATTTGTTGGGTATAGCATAAATCCATGCATTGCTAAGCGGATTAATGCTGTAGCTCAATGAGAGCTTTTCTCTCCGTTAAATCTGTTGAAAATATTGCTAAACCTTTCAGTTCCAGTTCAGCTTATATCACAGTATCTCATTCACGCCTATCCATTCATTCATTCAGAGGAACAGATCTATTTTTCATAAAGGGAAATTGTTCACATCAAGGAACTCTTTTAACACAGGTGTCCCCCATCTCTGGGCCGTGACCCACTACTACTGGGCCACAGTCTATTTCAGAGGTGGTATTCAGCAGGTTCTGATCAGTTCTGGAGAACCGGTAACAGAAATTTTGAGTAGTTCAGCGAACCAGTAAATCCCACCTCTGACAGGCCCTGCCCCCATCTATTCTCTGCTTCCTGAGTCCCAGCTGATTGGCTGGGTCTTCTTTTGTTGCCCTGCACAGGAGAATGGAGCTGGAAAGCAGGTTAGTGGGGTGGGGAGGGAATGGGGATTTTACCATATCCTTCCCCTGCCACACCCACCAAGCCACACCCACCAATCCAGTAGTAACATTTTTTGAATCCCACCACTGGTCTACTTGTAACCGGGCCATGTAACTCAACTCAATGAGCGTCGCGCTGGCATGAATGTGCACGCAGCTCAACTTGTGCAAGTTGAGCTGCGCGCCGGTCGGATGCTCACACGGCCTGGTTCCCCTCTCCCCACCACCACCAGCAGGTCCACCAAGGTGCAAAGATTGCGGACCACTGCTTTAACATATCTTCTTGGATCAGCCTAGCTAATGAGGGGATCAACAAGTGTTATACCTTCTGATTAAAAATAATCCAAATGGATGCTTCTGCAATATACGGTTTTGCTGCTCAATTTTTATCTTTATTGTTTTGTATTCTAGGCAATGTTGACTTCTGGTATTTGCCTAGACTAGTCCCCTGCAGTTTTCTTGGCAACGGTTTTCAGAATTGTTTGCCATTGTCAACTTCTTATGGCTAAGAGAGAAGGACTAGTAGCCCAAGGTCACCCAGCTGGACTTGCACCTAAGGCAAGACTATTGTCAACTCATAAAATATTTCTCTGGTCTTTTAAGAGTTGGCAGCAGAAAGGGAGGGGGGAAGTAGTACATTCCTTAAATGCTTTCATAGATAATTTTTAGGCGACCAAAGTTTCTGGCACGCAAAATTATTACTGGATTGATGACTTTTGGCTATGGATGTGTCCTATTGGAGATTATATATCCAGGGGGTGGGGAGAAGACCAGGGTCAAGGGTGAAATGAATGATGTGTCTCAGAGTCGGCTACACCCAGGCAGCACCAGCATGTCTTCTCCTAATAAATCTTCTTTTGAGCTATGAAAATCAGGCTAGAGACTCATGATTTATATGGGGATCACTACTGGAGCCCTGACAACTAGAATTCCCAGTCTCCTGTTTTCTAGCCTGATGACTTCACCGCTATATCAAAGTAATTCTCTTATTTTAGTTAGTCTTGACTCCTGATTAACGACATGGATAAGTTGCTACAAGGTTTGGAAGTGGTTGGTGGTGGTGGTCTTCTTTCTTCTTCTTCTTCTTCTTCTTCTTCTTCTTCTTCTTCTTCTTCTTCTTCTTCTTCTTCTTCTTCTTCTTCTTCTTCTTCTTCTTCTTCTTCTTCTTCTTCTCCTTCTCCTTCTCCTTCTCCTTCTCCTCCTTCTCCTTCTCCTTCTCCTTCTCCTCTTCTTCTCCTTCTCCTTCTCCTCCTTCTCCTTCTCCCTCTCCTCCTTCCCCAGGACTGAGAAAGAAATACTGGCCCAAAGCCACCCTCCTGCTGGCTTCGTGCCCAAGAAAAGTACCAGATCTCCCATTCTCCCAGTTTCTAACCTGTTGCCTTTAACCACTAGAACCCAACTGGTTGTCAATGCAAAACAATCGATACAAACCTCTGTATGTTCAGCTATTCATCTTACCCTGGCATAGTTTAACAATTCCTGTAACGATGATGACAATTAGAGCAATGACTTTGGCATAGGTGAATGCATCCTGCACCCTTGTTCCCCACTTAACATAGGCACAATTTATAAACGTTAGAAGACCTACAAGACAAAAAAAGGGAAGCAAGGAAGGCATTAGAAAGCGATGGTGACGTTGGTTGTTTTAAAGCAAGTCCTGGTGAGAAGTTCTTTTCCATGCTAGAGTTAACAGTCAACATGCCGTATTAGTAAACAAGCTAAGAAGGTTGTGTTAAAGAGAACTATAAGGTTTAAAAAGGGGCAGACAGCCAATTTGTTTGCTCTTTAACACTTCCAGTGGCAAAACAGGAAGGACCTCATAAGGCAAACATTATGGCAAGAGTACCAAAAGACGGGAAAATATTGTTCGTTTTCAGATTCTTGTTTGCGATCCACATCTTACAAATGTTTATTTTTTACCGACAACTTTCTGTTGAAAATAGGAAATGCCACCTCAAATCTGTCACTTGGCTATGAAAACAATTGGAGGGTCTTAATTTTAACGAAAATTATGGTATCTAAACTAAGGATAGGAAAAAAATAGAATTAGTTCCAGTGTATTTTTGAATCATTTTAACAGGAACTATTTCTTTCTGATGTTTCCTCAGCTGTAGAGCTGGTTTTGAAAGTAAAGATACAGTTAGATGCATGGTTCACTTCAAAAAACATACAGTAGTAATGTATTTTTTTAAAAACTTGGTTTCAGTTAATGACACTTCCTACTAAAATATATCTTTTATGTGAAACCAATTCTACAGAAATAATACTTAATCACACAGTGATATTCTAAGTTTTACCAAAGAAAACCTTTAAAAGGTGTTCAACTCTACTGTACAATCCATTAGACTAAAATATATTATTTTTCCTCTCTGAAGTTTCTCATAAAAATCTAAAGTGGTTAAATGAGTAAACAGGTTGGATTTATATATTAAACTATAGGTTGCTAAGTAGTCATAGTAGCCTATGTCACATCTATATGCAATAAACCATGATTCAGAGATAACAATAATTAGATACATATATCATGCTAGGCCAAAATCAAGCAGTGTCATTTTCTTTGGTGTTTGGGCCTGAACAACAGTATGGGTAGTCCTTGACTTATGACCACAATTGAGCCTAAAATGTATATTGTTAAGGGAGACATTTGTTAAGTGACTTTTGCCCCATTTTACGAACTTTCTTGCCACGGTTGTTAAGTGAATCACTGCAGTTGATAAGATGGTAGCCCAGATGTTAAGTGAAATCTGACTTCCCCGTTGATTTTGCTTGCAAAAACTATCACATGCAGCAACGGTCATAAATATGAACCAGCTGCCAAGCATCTGCCTTTTGGTCACATGATCATGGCGATGCTGAAAAAGTAACTGTGAAAACGGTCCTTTTTTTCAGTTGCCGTTGTAATTTTGGACAGTCGCTAAATGAACCGGTGTAAATTGAGAACTACCTGTGTGAAAAATCAGGACTATTTCTAGCATTACAGAAGGGCAGGCATGTTAGTCTGTGACAGCCAAAAGTCAGAAGGAATCTGGGAGCATCTTTTCTGCCCAACAAACTGATGCCTTTGATGGTTTGTAGCTCATGAAAACTCGTGTCTTTTTATGAAATTTGCTGGTTGGGAAATGTGCCCCTAAGCTCCTTCTGAATATCTCTTAGTTTTCCCTTCTTCCTTCCCAGATTTTCTTTATGCTCTAATTCAGTGTTTCTCAATCTTAGTAATTTTAAGATATGCTACAACAGGGGTGTCAAACTTGCGGCCCGCAGGCCAGATGCATCACCTGCTGGCCACGCCCCGTTTAGCGAAGAGGGGGGGGAAAGTCGCGATACGTCACATGGTGACTCTGTGACGACAAGGGTTTGACATCCCTGTGCTAGAATAACAGAGTTGGAAGGGACTTTGTAGATCATCCAGTCCAACCCTCTGCTCGAGCAGGAGAATCTATATCTTTTCAGACAAATGGCTTGTCCAGTTTCTCCTTGAAAGCCTCCAGTGATGTTGAAAGTTGACCCACAACTTTTGAAGGCAAGTTCTTCCACAGATTAATTGTTCTGTCCAGGATAATTTCTCCTTAGTTCTAAGTACTAAGTACTAGTTCTAAGTACTAAGATCTAGTAGTTAGTTCTTAGTACTAGCTAACCCATGCCCTGATGAAAGATATTTCTTTACCAGATTTCTCAAGGCCTTCAACAATGCCAGAACTTCTGATATCCTGCCTTCAACTTGGAAATCTGGGATACATTTGAAGATGTCTCTGCCTTGAAAAACAGCCCATACTGAACTGTATTGCACAGTCAACCAACAGCACAGGAGGAGTTTCGCAACGTTTTGCATTGCGTCATAAAGTGCTTTGTGGCAATGTTTATCTCATAAAATGTTTTATGAAACTTGCTAAATGACAGTCCCATGGAATCCTGGATGTTGGACACATTCTGAAGTCCCTTTGAAGTCTATGGTTTCAAAAATTATTTTCCTGTGATGCGCCGTTTTGCTCAGTTAAAGATTATGTGAATAAGACTTAGTAGTTTATTGCCAGGCACAAGGAATCAGGACCACGTGTTAAGTTCTAGTTAAGAAGATATATTACTCAATCCTATGCAGAAACATCAAGTCAACTAAGGCTCAGAAGTAGATTGGCATCCAATAAGACTTAATGGAATTCAAGTTGGGGGGGGGGGGGCTGGACCTGGAATTGCTTGTGGGAACATAATGACTCCATACTAATTCCTTTCTTGACTCCGCACTCAGGCTCTGTCTCTTCCTCTCCTACATGTATAGAATTTAGAATAGAATAGAGCTATAAGGGACCTTGGAGGTCTTCTAGTCCAGCCCCTTAATCAAGCAGGAGACCCTATACAATTTCAGACAAGTGACTGTCTAGATTCTTCTTAAAAACCTCCAGTGATGGAGCACCCACAATTTCTACCCTCAAAATGACGCTATAGAGCACTGCACAACAGAACAACTAGGCACAAGGACAGTTTTTCCCCGAACCCATCACTCAGCTAAACAAATAATTCCCTCAACACTGTCCAACTATTTACAAAGTCTGCACACTACTATTACTATTAATCTTCTCATCCTTCCTTTCATCCATCCGCTCCCACTTGTGACTGTATGACTGTAACTTTGTCGCTTGTATCCTTATGATTTATATTGACTGCTTCCTATTACGATTTGATAGCTTATTGTTCCCTATGACTATTATTAAGTGTTGTACCTGATGATTCTTGACTCTTGAGGAATGTATCTTTTCTTTTATGTACACCGAGAGCATTTGCACCAAAGATAAACTCCTTGTGTGTCCAATCACACTTGGCCAATAAAGAATCCTATTCTATGCTATGCTATTCCAGGTTGCTTCTCTCTTTGGTTATTGTTTCTTGACCTGCCCCCTGGTGCTTTGGAAAACAATTTGACCCCCGCCTGCTTTTCAGTTTGCTTTTCAGCATTTGGACTTTTATCCGTTTCAAAGGGCACCCCAACTTAGTAACCTTTTCAAAAGCTACTTAACTACTAGAAGTTGTTTCTCTTCTCCCACGGCAAATCAACCCACCAAACTCAACTCAGTATCTTGTCAGAACCCAATTTATGAAAATGCTCGGTAAACACAAATGTGATGAAATCCTCCATAGACTCACAGGGTATTCTGTCTAGTGGCTGTTGCATAAAGTTTCCATCTATTGCAGCTGTAACCCAAGCTTCTGAGGTCACTTATTACCATGAATGAAAAGGTCTTTAACACACCCTAAGATTATCCACCCATGATGATTAATACTCTGACATATTATTGTACTCATCTATAAGGAGTAGGTCTCTTGGCTCAGCAGTCACAAACAAGCTTCGCCCTCTTCTCTAGAATGTCTCAATATTTTTCTTTTAAGTTTCCAATTAGTAAGTCTGTTTTCCTTTGATCCCTTCTGAGAAGCACCGGCTTAACTAATATATTTCCATAGGATTCCCATAGAGTTGAATTGTGAAGTGTTAAATAAAAACAACAGCTATTCCAATGCAATCGTGGAAACAATAAATCAAAACAGTGTAAAAACACATTCTCGGTGAGAGAGAGGGAGAGAGGGAGGGAGGGAGAGAGAAGAGAGGGAGGGAGGGAGAGAAAGAGAGAGAGGAGAGAGAGAGGGAGAGAGGGAGGAAGGGAGGAGAGAGAGAGAGAAATGAAAAACAAACCAAACTTTGAACATTTTATAGGGAAGATCTGAAAGAAGAAATATTTGTAACAGATGCTTACAAGATTTGAGGCCTTTGGGATTCTTGGAGGTGATCACTGTAGCATGGAGGAAATCCATAGACCAGTTTCTCAACCTGAACTATTTTAAGATGTGTGGATTTCAACTCCCAGAGTTCCCCAGCCAAGCATGGGAGTTGGAATTCACACATTTTCAAGTGGCTAAAGTTGAGAAACTCTGCCACAGAGAAAGGCTTCCGTGGGATGGCCACCAGATGAAACTTATCCATCTGGGACGACTTCCGATTATCCTGCCTTCAGTCAAGTTTGTAACAACAGGAAACCTATGGCTCCTTGGTGCCTTCTTTTTTCATTTAAAAAGGAGCTTTGAAGTGTGCAATTTCATGTCTGCAGCCCCTTAAGCTGCTTAAGCGGGGAAGTTGGACTCACTTAACAATGGGATGACCAACTTAACAGTGTCCTGCCCCTGTCGGAGTCTGAATCCGAGGAGGAAGACAAGCAGTTGACAGGGAATGGGAGTGTGGCTCTGTTGGCTGTGGAGGAAACTGGGGAAGGGCAAAGTCCGGCTGGGCAGAGCAGGGGAGAGATAGAACAAGGGAGAGGGAATCCAGAGGAAGACCCAGGCCCATCCTCTCTTCATCCTAGGGCCATGTTGACGAACCTTTGCCACACATGCTGGAAGTGGCAAGCAGAGCCATTTCCCCCGGCACACGAGAGGTCGCCCGGAAGAGCCCCACTGCGCATGTGTGCGTGTGCTGCCACCCAACAGCTGATTGTCGGGTATTTGGCGTGCATGCGCAGGGGGTGGAGGGGTGTGTGTGGGAGGGGTGCGCACATGCTCGGAGACGCACTGTGTGCAAGGGGGAATTGCAGGCGCATGCACAAAGGTGCGTGGTGCACAAGGAGGATAGCACACACATGCACAGATGCACAGCACATGAGGGGGAATCATGCACACATGCGAAGGTGCATGGCAACACGAGGGGGATCGCGCACGCATGCCCAGACGCGTGGCGCATGAGGGGGGTCATGCACGCATGCGCAGGGGGCGTGGGGGCCCCAGCATGCATTGCCTTCTGGGTGCTGGTATGTGAGCGAGCACAAGTGAGCGTGCATGCAATTATTGGCACAGGAGCCGGAAAAGGTTAGCCACCACTATCCTCGGGCATGCAGGGAGGAAAGGGCCCTGATTCCCTTCCTTAGGCAAACTTAGGAAGAGAGTTTGAAAGAGATGCAAGCTGAACACAGCGTCTGCTGGGAACAAACGTGAGTTTATCTTGTGTTGACTTTGGTTATCTGCATTGCCAACCCCAACCAGGTTGAATTACTGCCGTTCCTTCACGCCTGGAATTCCTTCTCTTGCCCTGCCGGGCTAATTACCTCATTTTGTCTTGATTGGACTTATAGTTACAGTTTTTGTTGACCATGTTTTGGACTTGATTCTCTGCAGCCAAAGGCTGTTCCTGGGAGAGTTTTTCTCCAGCCAGAAGCTAACCGGGACACTGGGGGCAAAGTTGGAACTAATAAAGGGACTCCTACTGATTATCTGACTGTGTTGCCTTTGTGTCACACCCCTTTGGGGCATCACAGGCCATGATTCACTTAGAACTGTGGCCAGAAAGTTCTTAAAATGGGGTAAAATTCACTTAACAAATGTCTCACAATTGTTACGCTGTGTAGAAAGCCAACTTAGCAGTTTGAAAGCATGTAAAAATGCAAGTAGGAGAATAGGGACCACTTTGGTGGGAAGGTAACAGCACTCCGTGTGCCTTCGGCGTTTAGTCATGCTGGCCACAAGACCACGGAGACGTCTTCGGACAGCGCTGGCTCTTCAGCTTTGTAACAGAGATGAGCACTGTCCCCTGGAGCCGGCAATGACCAGCACATATGGGCAAGGGGAACCTTTACCTTTAGAAAGCTATTTGTGTGCATGTTTCTCCAGAAAAAAAAAAAAAAAACATGTCAGGATAATTTTAAATCTGTCTTTTCAAGCCATAACAACTGAATCTTGGAGAGGCAATGTAGTGTAGTAGTCCAAGGCATTGGACAAGCATTTAGGAGACCAAAATCCATAGTCAATCATGGAATTCTATGGTTGATTCTGGTTTGAGTTTACTCCAGAAGATGCCATCTTGAGCTTCTGAAGGGTGGACTTGTCCCTCAGTTCAGTAGAACCATAGTGGACACTTGCCTTTCACCTTTTTCTGGGCGAAAACAAGGGTATTTCTTGTATTTCTATCATATGAGCTCTGCTTCTGTGCCAGGGTGTATAAAAATCAATGATTTTTTTAAAAATCGGATCTTTTTTTTATTTATATCAAATAGTTTTGATTTAAATCGGATTTTTTTTTAAATTTTTATCTATTTTATTTTAATAAAATGCTTTTGGAGTAAAAAAATCTATCTAAAGATAGTTTTCTATTTAAGATACATTCATAATTTAGTTTACTCAGCATGAAATGGAGCTCAGTTATGTAGCCTGAGGTTGTATATATTCTGCAATATTTACATTTTTGGTAAACTCATTCCGTGAATCCAAGCTCTGCAAGCTAAATAGGAAACCTTCATTTTGTTTGCAAATAACGATATTAAAGATTCTAACTACCAGCAGGAACGAGTCCTTGCGTCTAAAGAGCATCTACCACTTCAGATCCATCATGGCAGCATCCCTCACCTTGTTGTGTTCCTGTCGCATCACCAGCTGTCCCATTAAAGGGAATGGGACTGCTGGGGAATCCACAATGGTCAGAGGAGGAGCTACTGCAGGATAGAGGTGACAGTTGTTCTTTAAAAATTATGATTTAAATCAAGCCTTTTTACTAGTGATTTAAATCATGATCCACCCTGTTCCGCGCTAAGCAAACCCCATTTTTAAAAGCACGGTAGACCAACAGCACAGGAGGTCTATTTCTGACCCTCCTTCCCCCACCCACCCCCAGCTCTGACGGAAGCAAATTCAGGCCTGAGGATCTGTGGGGAATACTCACATACACAAGCAGCGGCGATAAGACGGCAAGCAATGTACGGAGGCTGGCAAGAAGGGAAGACCGGCTGCACAATATAGTTGGCAAAGGTTATGGCGATGATAGCCTGGCTGGTTGGTTCAATGATCAACAATGATGTCCACAGACGTATAAAGGCAATGAAGCCGCCGAAGGCCTCCAAGATATATGCATAACTGGCTCCCGATTTGGTGATCGTGGTGCCCAGTTCAGCGTAGCAAAGAGCTCCGATCACGGAAAACATCCCCCCCAGGGCCCAGATGACTAGGGATAATCCATAGGACAAACTGTAGTTAAGCACTCCTTTGGGAGAAACAAATATCCCGGATCCAATCATATTTCCTACGATAAGGCAGATGCCGTTAAGAAGAGAGATTTCTTTTTTCAGCTGCATGGTTCTTTGGTTTCCACCATTCGTTTTAGCGTTGCTGCTCTGGTCAGTTTTATCAGCTGTCCCGATTGGCTGGTACTCATTCAAGGAGTTAAGAGGTGGAAAGTTTTCCTTCTTCTCCATGGTGACACCCACAATGGGCCCTCTGCCAACGCCGATGTCAAACTAAAAAGAAAGCAAGATTTAGACATACGATGTCAGGTTCAATTAGAGCCGCTCATGAATAGCTTGAGTCAGCAGCTTTATTGACTTCTTCCTGTATTACAAGAATCTTCCAAGACTGCTTTCTTTCTCCAGGGAGTAAGCAGTTAAAGCTTCATGGATCTCGGGGGTGGGGAAGCTGAGGTAGGTGTACATCTCTTGTGGCTGCGCAAGGACTCAAGGCTAATTCCCTGCTTTGACTCCTCCTTGCAGCCTGCCTGACAGCTTCTCAGTACACAAGTTCCTAATGTGAAAGGTGAAATTCAGCTGCGACTAAAACATTGCTCAAGTATTCCAGTGAAGTATTGTTCACAGCCAGGTTCCTCAACCTTTAACAACTTAGACATGTGGACTTCAACTCCCAGAATTCTCCAGCCAGCTTAGCATAACTCATTTGGGGAGTTGAAGTCTTAAAGGTGCCAAAGTTGACAAACATTGTATTAGAGGGAGACTCGTTTTTCCTATGATATTTTAACTGTAAGAAATGAAGCAAAATGGAATATACATATTATTGTGTGCATTCATTCTTGTAATTATTCAGGAATTCTTCACGCCAAAGCTTGCATCAATTTTCAAGATGTCTAAAAGCTACATAAATGTTCAGGGAGCCTTAAAGTTGTAGAGTTTTTATGAAGGTGGTGTACTTAAAAGTTTTCTCTCCTGGGAACAAACCATTTCAATAGATCTACTTCTGGATCAAAGTTAATAATAAATACATGCGTGAGATCTGGCTAGTGAGCTATGATTTAAATGCATGTTAAATAAGCATTCCTTTGATTTCCCACTCACAGCATAGAACGTTCTGAGAATCTGGTTGGCATGCAGGCGTCCACTGTCAAAATGGACCACCTCTACACAGAGGTTTGCCTGATGTCAGGACCCAAGCTTACTTCAACGCATGCAGAATATGTTCTCCTATCACACTAAACCAGTCGAAAGCCACAGTTTGTGCATCCACACAAACAGCTCTGCAAGCAACAGTCTCATTGGTCTCATTATGACTTTGTATAATGTGTGAACTCAGCTAGTGTAAAGAATGAACTATTCAGCCCTAATATGACATAGCTAATAAGCAGTGGAAGTCAAAAAAAGTTTTACTACTGGTTCTGTGGGTGTGGCTTGGTGTACGTGGCAGGGGAAGGATACTGCAAAATCCCCATTCCCTCACCACCCCACTAACCTGCTTTCCAGCTCCATTCTCCTGTGCAAGGCAACCAAAGAAGACCCAGCTGATCAGCTGGGACTCAATGGGAGGCAGAAAATAGATGGGGTTGGTGGGGCCAGTCAGAGGTGGGATTGGCTGGTTCTCCGAACTACTCAAAATTCCACTACCGGTTCTCCAGAACTGGTCAGAACCTGCTGAATGCCACCTCTGCTAATAAGCATGGACAAGTAAGCTAGTAACGCCACATGTGTGTGTGTGTGTTTATCTGTAGCTTCCTGTAAGGACTGCAATCAAGCCTTTGATTTAAAATGATGGGGCTGGACAGTGTCTATGGAGTTTCTCAGTCATCCAGATCATGCAAAATAAAGAGAATTTTATATTAGAAAAATAATATAATTACAAGTAGTCATAGCCAGCTCTAGTGTGGAGGGGAAGACATCTGACTAGAGACTGGGAGACTGTGAGTTCCAGTCCCACCTAAGGTACTGTTGGAAGGAAAATCCAACTGGTTCAGTTCCAAGATGGGAGAAAGACACTGGAAATAAAATGGAGGCTGATTGGAATGAAAGGTCCATTTATTGATGAACAAAACCACCAGGGTTTGTGGTTCTGATGCAGCTGACAAAATGGAGTTTAGCATGGGTGGGTTTTTATACCTTCTGGATTCCTATGGGGGGGACATGTAGAAGTTACGTAGGGGTCATAGCTGGCTCTATAGGCAAAAGAGGAAGTGCAAATTTGTCTGTCTGAGCTAATTTTGTCAACCTCTGATTTATTGCTTATCTGAGTTTCTGTCTTGACCCAGTTTTTCTGAATGGATTACCAAATCTGTCTTTCTAAAAGCTGGCCTCCTCAGTTTCTGCTTGGGGGTCAGGGAAACTGGGGCTGGTTTCTGCTTCCCTTAAGATGTTTTCATTTTTCCTTTAAGTAAAATATTTTAGCCTGCCTTTTTTTCTCAAAATATTTCATTTTTCCGAGGAGGGGGAACTTCCCACAGCACAAAGCCAGCTGGGTGACCTTGGGCCAGTCACTTTCTCTCAGGCCTAGGAAGGAGGCAATGACAAACCACATCTGAAAAACCTTGCCAAAAAAACTGCAGGGACTTGCCCAGGTAGTCTCTTGAGAATTGGACATGATTGAACTGAATAAATTGTTTTGGTAGAGTAACTTCTATGTCAAGCAAAAGCTTGATTCAAGATAAGACCTGACCAAGACCACAGCTGATGTTTAGTTACTTAGTTGGTTGTTCGTTAGGAAGCTGATATTTGGAATTTAATTCCTGCATTAATTTCATTCAGAGATGCTTTGTTAAAGAATTCTAATCCAGTGACTTGGAAAGCCATTGCTAATCAGAATAGACATTATTAATGGGACCTAAAGAACACCATGTCACACAGAAGCATCTCAAGGAGCCATGAACTACATGATTCCTTCTGACACAGTCATCATCTCAGGGGGAAAAATGTCATTGCCAATATTGTCATTTGGGAAAAAAACATTTACTTAATCATAGTAGCATGCATGCACAAAACAACAGGAGAGGAATTAATTTATCTGGTCATATCTGCATAGTTGCTATGTTCTGGAGTAGCAAAAGGCAGCAAAAAAAAGCATGTCGAACAACCTATTTAATTACATTTCAGATTTTAAGAATGTTGCTTTGCAGTTTGACAGCCCTCGTTGACTACAACGTAAGCTCTTTTGCGTTCTCCATTTATTTCAGGCTACATTAAATAGAGACATGGAGAAAACCATACACCCAACAAAACGGGCAGGGCTTGTAAGTCCTTGACTTATGACTGATTAGTTAGTAACAATTCAAAGTTACAACGGACCCCAAAAAAGATCCTTATGAGCAGATTTGAAATTCCAAAAATGCCACCACAGCTGTGTAATTGCTTTTTGAGTGCTCAGCAACTGGCCCACCTTTAAAACTGTTTGCAGAGTCCAGCAATCATAGGACTGCAATTTATGGTGCTTTTTTTGGGGGGGGGGGGCTGGAAAATGGCATTTACTTCCAGTTTCTGGCAGAAACACCCATTATGGACAATGGGTTCACTTGACAATATTGTGATTTACTTAACGATTGCTGCAAAAGAGATGTTGCAAAATTGGGTCTATCACAAGATAACCTGTTTAACAACTAGCACAATTCACAAGTGTAATTCTAGGCTCAATTACGGTCATACGTTGAGAATGTGGCGCAGTGCTTAGAGTGCAGTATTGCAGGCTACTTCTGCTGACTGCCGACTGCCTGCAATTTGGCAGATCGAAGCTCACCAAGCTCAAGGTTGACTCGGCCTTCCATCCTTCTGAGGTGGGTAAAATGAGGTCCCAGATTGTTGGGGCAAGAGGCTGACTCTATAAACCGCTTAGAGAGGGCTATAAAAGCCCTATAAAATGATATAGAAATCTAAATTCTATTCTATTCTATTGCCATGGTGGCACGGTGGTTAGAATGCAGCATTGCTCATTGCCAAGAATTCGACCCTGACCGGCTCAAGGTTGACTCATCCTTCCATCCTTCCAAGGTGGGTAAAATGAGGACCCAGATTGTTGGAAGGGCAAGAGGCTGACTCTGTAAACCACTTAGAGAGAGCTGGAAAGCACTGTGAAACGGTATATAAGTCTAAGTGCTATTGCTATTGCCCTTCCTTCCTTCCTTCCTTCCTTCCTTCCTTCCTTCCTTCCTTCCTTCCTTCCTCCCTCCCTCCCTCCCTCCCTCCCTCCCTCCCTCCCTCCTTTCTTCCTTGTGGTTAGAATGCAGTATTGCAGGCTAATTCTGCTGACTATCAGCTGTTCAATCCTGACCAGCTCAAGCCTTCCTTCTTTCTGTGGTGGGTAAAATGAGGACCCAGATCGTTGGGGGCAAGAGGCTGACTCTGTACACCACTTATAGAGGGCTGTAAAAGCACTATGAAGTGATATTAAGCCCAAATGCTATTGCTATAATAAACAGGGAGCAAGCCCCACTCATTTGCACTGATGAAGTTCTTTAGTTGGGTAATAAAATGTCTGCAAGCAAACAACAAAACTCAGAGAGCACCAAGGACTCTACATAAAATAGTCAGGTCATGAATACCTACCTTGTTTTTTTTGTGTGTGTGTGTGTGTGTGTTTTGCTTTTTGCTACATTCCAGACAACCAACACATTGTTGACTACAAATACAATAAATTATACAGATTGATAACCTGTCGTGGGTTTTTCTATTGCAACAAAAACAAGTTCATTAGAGCAAGAAGTTTACCTAGGTCTCCACAGGAAACAATACCTGGCCGAGTTCAGTTGTGTTGCAAAGCTAAGCAGTGCCAGGTTTGAACAGGAGCAGGTAAGCTCAGGCTAAAGAGTAAACAAGGAAATGGAAGTTTAAAACAATAACTCATCCCTTCCAGGCTGCCAAGGAAATTGCATAAATCCAGGCAGGCAGGCACAAACTTAACTCAGGGGTGTATTTTTCTTTACCTTTAGCCCAATTGGCACTTCAAACTTTTTTAATATTTACATTTTAAGTAACTGAAACAGAGGAACATGATTTATATACAATATGTAAATAAAATTAATTGTATCAGTAAAAATGCTTATTTTATTAAGGACACAGTTAATTTATACGCAACGCAATGAAATAACATAACAGGTCATGGGCTTCTTCAACTGTCAATCTTACCAAGAGCACAAACTTTAACAGATTAACAAAGTTGGAAGGGACCTTGTAGGTCATCTAGTCCAACCCCCCCGCCCAAGTAGATGACCTTACACTATTTCTGACAGGTGGCAGTCCAATCTCTTCTTGAAAGCTTCCAGTGAGGAAGCTCCCACATCTTCTGAAGGCAAGCTGTTCTTATTTAACATCTTCACCACCTCAGTACTAAGCACTACTGAATCTGTTTCCTAGCCTTGTTTTAGCTGACCAGAAAAACATTCTCTTCCTGTAGAGTGTTGACAATTGCTATTAAAAAGCCCATCCCCCCAACCAGTGCAATCCTAGGCTGCATTAACATAGGGATAGAATCAAGATCACACAAAGCGTTATAAGGTCCTTGGTAAGACCACACTTGGAATATTGCATCTGGTTTTGGTCGCCACAATATAAAAAAGATGTTGAGACTCTGGAAACAGTGCAGAGAAGAGGAACAAAGATGATTAGGGAGCTGGAGGCTAAAACGTATGAAGAGCATTTACAGGAATTATGTATGTGTAGTCTAGTAAAAAAAAAAAAAAGGACTAGGGTGACACAATAGCAGTGATCCAATATTTGGGGGTGCTGCCTCAAAGAAGAGGGGGTCAATTTGTTCTCCAAAGAACCAGAAGCCAAGATAAGAAACAATGGATGGAAACTTATTAAGGAGCAACCTAGAACAAAGGAGAAATTTTCTGACAGTGAGAACAATTAACCAGTAGGACGGTTTGACTTCAGAAGCTGTGGGTGTTGCAACACTGGAGGTTTTCAAGCAAAGACTGGACAGCCATTTGTCCAGAATGATATAGAGTCTCCTGCTTGGGCGGGGGGTGGACTAGAAGATCTCCAAGGTCCCTTCCAACTCTGTTATTCTGTTATTATATAGCAAAACCTTCTTCACTAGGGAACAACCTGATTTAAGTAAGTTTGTTCAAAGTATGGCGGTAATAATAGTGATTAAACTCCCTGCTGAATATAAATAAATAACCCCCCCTTCCCCAATTCTAAGTAATAGTGCTTGACAGTTCATCTGTTTCTTGTTACAGTTTATTTTACTTCTGGTTTCCTTCTTATTTTTCAGACTTTAGCCATGAGATAGTTTAATGGATGGAAGAGTATATTAACCTTCAAATCTGAGGCTCAGAAACTGGGGGAGGAAAGACAAATATCTATATTAAAATCTGTATTTCCTTTGTGAGCCAAATAATCCACTACCTGAAGGAATCGTTAGGTTATTAATCAGAAACATAGACGAAACAAGAACTTTGTTCAAATACTGCTTTTATCCTGAATGATCACTCAGCAAATCTAGAAATGTGTGTTGTTCGTGTTTTTCCAAAGATTTTCACTGTTTTATAGCCAAATATTTTGTGTTTGACAAAAATTCATTCCTAAGCCAAAACTTTTCAGCACTCAAACATGTTTTTTTTCTTTACAGGAATACTTTAAGGCAGATTTCCCAGAACACTTGAGACTCAGTTCCCAGAAGCATCAACCTAAGGAACTTCATGTACTGTACATCAATTATTTAATGCCAGCTTCTTTCTTGGGAATTCTTTCACTGAATGCATCTTGCAATGAAACTGACTAGATGATTTTGAACAAGCAGTTCACTCTCACCTTAACCTACACAATGTTATTATATAAGTAAAACTATAAGCAAAACACAATATTCCATTTATAGCATCTTGAGTTTCTTGGAAATGGGTCAGCCTTTTACTTAAGTTGAAAAGAGAGAGAGAAAGAAATCCTGAATTTAGCTTCGTAACATTGTTGACTGAAGTAATACATCACGTAAATCACAAACCACAAAAGCTCCGGCTTTTATGTATTACATAAATACTGTATCTCGTAAACATACTTTATACTTTAATGTATGCAAATGCAGTCAAGTATAATTTAGCCTTAAAGCATGATTTGTCAATAAACACAGAGGATATACTGTTAGGTTCAAAGATGCCAACAGACAGACAGCAACTCATATTCAGCAAATGCTGGGGATGGATACAAAAATCAGTGATTTATTTTAGGGCAAGCAAATTTTACAGTGGCTATCATGTAGCAAACACTATCACTGCCTGCTCTGATCTGAAGATGTCTTGATATCAAACAGGGATCTCTAAACTTGTCAATTTCAAGACGTGTGGAATTCAACTCCCAGGATTCCTCAGCCAGCCATGGTCCCAATTCTGAGAGTTGAATTCCACAAGACTTAAAGTTGCCAAGTTTGGAGACCTTGATGTAAAACTTCCACTGTAAAACTTACAAAGGATGACACTGTTTTAATCCAACAGATCTAGAGATCATCAGGCTGGGGGAAATCATGCCCCAAAGTGTCAACAATGCCTGCACAATTTACAACAGAAGTTGTTCCTATCATTTATTTATTTTTTTTGCAGACAAGAAATTGGGCAGCTATTGGTTGGGATCCAGCTGCTGTCTGGCCCTTTTTTTAAAATAGTAGGAAATAATCAACTCTCACTTTATAACAAAATAACATGCCAAGCTGGGATTTGCTTAATCATGATTTCTGAATACAGTTGGCTAAGTCCACAGCATGAATCATAACTGTTGATGTGCAAAACCACGCTGACAAGGTTTGTATCACCGTATCAAGACAATGGATGGATCAGGCGGGATTTGTGAGTGCCCAAGGAACCATGTGTGTGAAGATCTAGATCGAATAAAACAGGTCACCTCTGGCTCATGCAATACTGTATACACACAGATCTTCTCTCCCTGATAGGAGAACTTTGCAAAACCTCACAATAGTTCTACTTAAGTAGAAAGGCCTAGGAAAGAGGAAATTATTTTACAGAAAAGAAAATTATTGGGGAATACAAGAGAAAATGGCTTGTTTCTTGCACCAGATGCAATGTTTCATATGATATGATAGCATTATTCCAGTATTGGAGGGGCTGCCATAAAGAAGAGGGGGTCAAATTATTTTCCAAAGTAGGAAAGACAAGAAGCAATGGATGGAAACTAATCAAGGAGAGAAGCAACCTGGAATTAAGGTGAAACTTCCGAACATTGAGAACAATTAACCAGTGGAACAGCTTGCCTTCAGAAGTTGTTGGTGCTCCATCACTAGAGGCTTTTAAGAAGAGACTGGATAGCCACTTGTCTGAAATGGTATGGGCTCTCCTGCCTGGGGTTGGTCTAGAAGACCTCCAAGGACCCTTCCAGTTCTATTCTGATTGATATTTAGGACTCCGATTTCATCAATCTTCATAAAATCTTGTGGGTTTCTCTCCCCTGGAATACACCATGGCACAACTCCACTCCAACCATACAACGAGGAGTATTCTCCATTTTAAAAGGGGGTCCTGGTGTTAGGAAGCAGAGGGGGGAGGGGTTAACCAATTTTATAAGAAGTCCTTGACTTACAACCATAATTGTGCCCAGAGTTATGGTTGTAAGCTGTGGTCATTAAATGGGTCGCCGTGCGACTGCGCCCTTTTACGACTTTTTTTGCTGTAGCTGTTGACTGACCACGGTGGTTGTTAAAGAAATTAATTATACCCAATGGGCTTTTTTTTAATTTTTTTGCTGGACACTGGAAGTATAGGCCAGAAAGTAGAAAAAAAAAAGGCTTAAAATTGTGGACATGCGACCATGGGATGTTACAAAGAGCAATGAGTATGAGCTGGTTTCCATGTTGAGGTATAATGATTTAAGAGCTGACCAGCAGCAGTAACAGCTGCCAGATGTGGCTGATGAAATGAAAGTGATTCAGCATATCATGGGTATTTCCCTTTAAGACTGGGGATGGGTTCTATCCCTTTAAGAGGTGTTTATATAAGAGGCAGCCACTAGAGGGCGTGTCCTCTCTCCTTGTGTCCTGTCTTCATTGCAGAGTTCTCAGTGTAGAAAAGAAGATTGCTTCTTAAGGTATTTTGCCTACACATATATTTCTGTATATAACTGTTGTATATAAACCACCACTGTTAAATGTCTTAAGTCTCTGTATGCTGTGTTTTGCTCCTGGGTTGTCTCATAAGAGCCTCAGTGGCGCAGTGGTTAGAACGCAGCACTATAGGCTACTTCTACTGACTGCCGGTTGCCTGCAATTTGACAGATCGAATCTCACCAGGCTCAAGGTTGACTCAGCCTTCCATCCTTCTGAAGTGGGTAAAATGAGGACCCAGATTATTGAGGGCAAGAGGCTGACTCTGTAAACCACTTAGAGAGGGGTATAAAAGCCCTATAAAATGATATAAAAATCTAAATTCTATTCTATTCTATTGCCATGGTGGCACGGTGGTTAGAATGCAGCATTGCTCATTGCCAAGAATTCGACCCTGAGGGCTGTAAAAGCAGTATGAAGCGGTACGGAAGTCTAAGTGCTATTGCTATACTAGCAATCATGCTGCAAATGCTGTGACATTCCAAGCACCCCAAATGTGATCACACAACTGGAAGGTTGTGTGTCCGTGGGAACTTCAAAAACTGGCCATAAGTAGTTCTGGGAGGCTCACTGTAACTTTGAATGGTCATTAAAGGACTGAGTTGTTAAGCAAGGACAACCTGTTGCGTTTCAGGCTGCCAATTCAAGTGAAATGCTTCGAAGGGCAAATCGTTTCTTAACCTAAGGAAAAAAATCGGGGTGGGGGGTGGAATCTGGTTTTAAGCCTTTCTGAAGTCAGTTCAGAGTGCACTGCTTATCTTTCCTTTATTATAACCAAGGTAGTCCTCGAGATACGACCACAAGGGAGCCCAAAATTTCTGTTGTTCACTTGAGTCGTTTGTTAAATGAGTTTTGCCCCCATTTTACGGCCTTTCTTGCCACAATTGTAAAGTGAATCACTACAGTTTGATAAGTTAGCAGCAAGGTGGGTTAAGTGAAATCCGGTTTCCTCCTCGACTTCGCTTGTCAGAGGGACACAAAAGGGGATCGTGTAACCCCAGGGTACTGCGACCGTCATAAATACGAACCGATTGTAAGTCAAGGACTATCTATAGACTGTGTTGAATTTTAAGTGCATTCTGTAAACTTCAGTTCTTCAAGTTTCCCTGAAATTTTGCAAGTAAGGAATTGGAAACAAAATTGAGGATCTTTTTCTGGGCCTGGCTTAGAAAAAATGGTTTTCGGCTGCTTGTTTTTTAAAAAAACAAACAGCTTTGTTAACAATAACAAACAGCCGTTCCAGACAAATAAGTTAACACCGCATTGTTCTTTTTTTAAACCAGTCATGCAAAAGGAAATGCTGGAGGGTAAGAAAGTATTTGCTTTTTAAGGAAGTGTTTGTCTTTTAGAGCTGATTACACAGTCTCACCCTCTACCAGTCAATGTAACTTTTTTCTTTCTTTTTTGTTCCAATTCATTTTTTATTTTTATTTCTTTAAATACATCTTTGGGTGAACAGTGTGATTCCAGGTTTTTACATTCTGTCTAATTTCGTATCATTACCTATTACTAATTTTCCATTTTATATTCTCATGTACTACTTTATAACAATCTCTACATTCTTAATCAATCTCTATATTCATTACTCATATTCCTTATGTTCATCATATTTGCAAATTTTATCAAATTATATCATTCCACTAATCATTCATAAATTCATCTTAATTTGTTATCCAGTATTTATCCCCTTTTCAATATTAATCTAATTTGCTACCTTCTTTATATTACACAAATTTTGTTTCCCATCTTATTTCCAGTAAACAAATTATATAAACTAATAACAATATAGTCCTTTTGGTCAATTAACATATTCTATGTTCATATTCATCACTACATTATGTCAATATGTTTTCCATCTTATTTCCCCTTAATATTATATTTATATAATCTAATATCAATATTCTCATTTTTATCTGTTACCATATATTGTATACATATATGTTTTCTATCAGATTCCACATATTTCTTTCCTCATATTACATATTAATTTTCTTGTGTATTCCAAAAACATTTATATATCTTTAGTAATAATTATACACACACACACACACATGGTATTCAGCTTTGTTCGGGTATTTTCCCACATCATTATAGTTGTGCTTTTAAAGTTGTAGCAACGTTTCGGCAGAATCTCATCTGCCATCATCAGGCTTCTGTATTGTGTTCGTCTGTGAGTCAGACTTTTACAGTTGTTTCAGTTTTAAATTTGGGGCTAGCCTTCTGCTGTGCCAGAATGGTTTTTTCTTCATCCTGATTGGTTGGGAGTCTTGGTCTGTGTTTATTGGTCTTGGAGTTTGCTGTGTTCTGCCTGATTGGTGTTTGTAATATCTTCTGACAGCAAACTCCACGACCAATAAACACAGATCAAGACTCCCAACCAATCAGGATGAAGAAAAAAAACATTCTAACACAGCATGAGGCTAGCACCAAATTTAAAACAGAAACGGCTGTGAAAGCCTGACTCACAGACCAACACAATACACAAGACTGATGATGGCAGATGAGATTCTGCCGAAACGTCGCTACAACTTTAAAAGCACAACTATAATGACATGGGAAAATACCCGAACAAAGCTGAATACCATACATATAGATACCCGCAAAAACTTAAGAATATATAATGGAAAAAAGATCACTACAAAACAAACGACCCAGGAGATTACAGCACAAGATCCAGGATATCTCCACAACAAAACTCACAAGGCCATCACACAGCCCATTATACCAACGTCAACTCCATCAACCAATCAAGAGGCAACAGCGCAGCCAACCAGCCCAGCACACCAGCCCCCACCACCAGTATTTATAGAGACGGCAGCTCCTATCACACACTACTTGCACTGGCACGAAGCCGAAAGCACCAGCCTGAGGATGGCGAGTGGGACCTCGCCAAAACGTCGCCAAGATCCTCTTAATCTTACACGGGAAAAGACCTGAACATACCTAGACCTACATACCTGTACCCGTGAAAATCTACGAATATGAATACACATACACACACACACACACACACACCTTTTTTCAAAGGGCCAGAATTACAAGAATTCTCATATTCCTTTTTAAAAATCTTTAAAGGAAAACAGGCCAGGAGAGAGCTAAGAGATAACAGGAACAAAAATCTGAAAAGAATGATCCTAGGAAAGCTTTAACAGAAAGAGGCCCTCCGATGCTGAACATATAGAGAGTCCTCGACTTACAACAGTTCATTTAGTGACTGAATTAAAAAAGTGACTTATGACCGTTTTTCACACTTATGACTGTTGCAGCATCCCCACAATCATGTGATCAAAATTCTGATGCTTGGCCACTTAACAACCGTGTGACTAACTTAATGACTGCAGTGATTCGCTCAACAACTCTGGCAAGAAAAGTCGTAAAATGAGGGAAAGCTGACTTAACAAACTTCTCGCTTAGCAACAGAAATGTTGGGCTCCATTGTGGTCGTAACTCAAGGATTACCTGTATTAAGAGCAATTGTGACATCACACACACCTTCCTCTTCCAAGAACTCAATACACATCCCATTAGATCCAAATCATGTATTTCCTCAGTAAACTTGGTTAACCTGTTCTAGAACTTGGTTACAAAGGATTTAGGTAAGCATTAGCTACAGCCAATCTATTCTACAGTAACCTTAACCTTGGCAGCTTAAAGGGGTCTGGACTTCAACTCCCAGAATTCCCCTGACAAACTCATGCAGTGGAATTGACAGGGCACCTGTGGGCGCCCAGTACTACCATGCTTACTCTGAAAAGAGGGATGTGTTCTGACCAAGTCTTCCTGAGACCATAATTAAGCACATGCTTAGTCCAAACAACTCTTTCGAGATAAGCACTCACCTTTATCTCCTTTGAATTGCTGCCAACAATTAAAGTGCCAAAATAATTGAAAAAAACCAACTGAAGTACAAAGTCCACACAAAGCTTCAAGATTTAATCCGAACAGAGTGAATGACTTTGCTTCCTGCTAAGGTTTCTTCACCTTTGCCTGTCTTTTATGCCTTATGGGAAGGGCAATCACCTCCAAGCCTTACACCCGAGTCATCCCTTTTGTCTCAACTGTTCTTGCCTTCTGACAGCTCTGCGCACATCCCCTTGTTCCTCTGCCTTGCTGCTGCCAGACTCTGGAGGCTCCGGACTCAGCACATAACTCCCAGATGGTCCTGGCCCCACCTCTGTATCGGACGCAGGACCCTCGTCCGAGTCCTCCCCAGACTTCCGGACTGGTCCCCAATCTTCCCCGCTGTCCAATTCTGCTGCCACAACAAGATGTTTCTCAAATGTGGCGTCATTTTAAATCTTAAACACTGATCAAGTGGAAGTGTGGACTTCAACTCCCAGAATTATCTTGATATTATTGCAAAAGATAGCTTTATTCAGATCAGGGATGTCAAACTCCCAGCACACTGGCTGAATGCATCACACGCTGGCCATGCCCACACCCAGTTTAGCAGATGGGGGAAAAGTGATTGCCGCCATGATGATGTGAGTTTGACACCCCCGGCTTACATCTTCTGATGGTACCTCCAACACCTTAAACCAGAGGTGGTATTCAGCCGGTTCTGACCTGTTCTGGAAAACCGGTAGCAGAAATTTTGAGTAGTTTGGAGAACTGGCCAATACCACCTCTGACTGGTCTCAACCCCCACTTCTATTCTCTGCTTCCCGAGTTCCAGCTGATCGGCTGGGTCTTCTTTGGTTGCCCTGCACAGGAGAACGGAACTGGAAAGCAGGTTAGTGGAGTGGGGAGGAAATGGGATTTTGCAGTATCCTTCCCCCAGGAGTGGGGAGGGAATAGGATTTTGCAATAACTTTCCTCCTGGAGTGGGGTGGGAATGAAAATTTTGCCTTCCCCTGCCATGCTCACCAAGCCACGCCTACCAAGCCACGCCCACAGAACCAGTAATAAAAAAAATTGAATCCCACCACGGCCATAAATCATCAACCTCTGCTTATCCCAGCTCCTTGGGAAGAACTTGAGAGGTGAATAAAAAGGTTAACTCCTATCTGAACATCTGGCTGTGTGCTGAACCATTAATAACTAATAAGGGAATACTTAACAGTGCTTAATAAGGTATTTATTAATTGAAAGCCGTCCAGAGCCATTAATGAGTGGCTATGATATATCTAGTTTTGCATGTATTGACGCAGCAAGGATTCTATTTGCACAATACTGGAAAAACGAGAACACTCCATCAGATGAGGATGTAATTCGGAAAATATTAGACTGTACAGAGATGGATAGATTGACATTAAAAATAAAGGACAAAGAAGACACAGAATATTACTTAGCATGGAACAGATTTTAGGAATGGTTAGAGATAAGAGGTAGAAATTAGATGAAGAAAGATTATTGCTATGTATGAACTAAATATAAAGATGGCTTATAATTATAAATATGCCAAATAACAGAACTACAAATAAGCTAATATGAAGAGAAGGATCCGTCCCTTCTGCTATAGCCACCAAAAGCTAGTTAAAATTATTCTGTTACACTATTTCTATTATTAGTATATATGTTAACATTCCTTTTTGTCCTTTCTTTGCTTTTCTGTAAATGATATGCCTGACAATACATTGTATTCAAAATGTTTATGAATAAATATATACATGTACAAAAAGAGAGAGAGAGAGAGAGTGGGGAGCCATGCAATTTCTTCCCCATAAATCAATAAACTGGGAGCAAGGTTTGTTTTAATAGGTTATGTGAACCCAACCTGTTTGGGTTTTATTTTAACTACTCTGGTTATGCAAACCATGACTTAAGGCCAGTGATTCTTAACCTTGATTCAAATGTTTGTAGATGTCAATGCTCAGAACTCCCATTCCACTCATGTTGGCAGGAGAATTCTGGGAGTTGAAGTCCTCACCTCTTAAAGCTGCCAAGATCTCTAGAAAACAAAACAAAAATAAAAAAACTGGTCTAGATGTTTTGCAAATGAAGGGTACCCACATCTTGAAATAGCTGAGAACATTAACTTTTTTTAAAAAAAATATTTTTTTTAAATGCAAACATTCCATCTTCCATTAAATAGTGAGTGGTCTGGTTACAAATATTTCTGTGCAATAACAATCAAAATTACAACAGTATACAACACGTTAATATTGTTTTTCTAATCTTACAATTGTGATATTTATATAATAAACCTATTCATTTCTCCCTCTTAACGTATCTTCTAATAAGAATATAGTGATAGTGTTAAACATACTAAGCCTAATAACCATATCAATAACAGTCATATTGTTTACATCTCTAGCTTAACATATTTTCTATATTTCACTAATCTCTTTCTAACTTCCACTTTTCTCCTCTAACCATCGATAAAATAATTCCCATGTCATATACTATTCAGTTTGTTCTTTCTCCTTAATTGCCAGCGTTAATCTATTCATTTCTGCACATTCTAATATTTTCCTAATCACATTCTCATCAGTACAAATTCTCCTCACTTTTCCAATTTTGTGCAAATACAATTCTAGCTGCAGTTAATATATGGATATTTAAATATGCCTTCCTTTTACTGTAAGTTTCAGGTAAAATCCCCAACAAAAACATTTCTGGTTTTAAATCAATAGTCTGCTTTATCATGAGAAAATTTCACCGGTCATTCACTACAGCATGACACATCCAAACAAGGGAGATTTAAATGCTGATTTAATAAAAGGCCACTTTTTAGTGGCGTTGAGTCATTGTCAATTCCTGGCAATTGCCTGTTCTTCTTGGCAAGAGTTCAGAAGTGCCATTACCATCTTCCTAGGGCTGAGACGGTGACTAACCCAAGACCACCCACTTGGCTTTGTGGATAAAGCAGGGCCAGAAATAGGGTTGGACGGGACCTTGGAAGTCTTCTAGTCCAGAGGTCTCCAACCTTGGCAACTTTAAGACTTGTGGACTTCAACTCCCAGAATTCTCCAGCCAGCTCTGCTGGCTGGAGAATTCTGGGAGTTGAAGTCCACAAGTCTTAAAGTTGCCAAGGTTGGAGACCTCTGTTCTAGTCCCTACTCAAGCAGGAGATCCTATACAATTCCAGACAAATGGCTGTCTAATCTCTTCTTGTGAGGGATGGAGCACCCACAACTTCTGAAGGGAAGTCGTTCCACTGATTAATTGTCTCACTATCAGGAAATTTCTCCTTAGTTCTAGGTTGTCTCTCTCCTTAATGATCCATTGCTTCTTCTCCTGCCTTCAGGTGCTTTGGAAAATAGGTCAATCCCTTCCTCTCTGTGTGAACAGCACATCAAATTCTGGAAGACTAGAACTCACAACATCTTGGTTTCTAAGCCTGGTGCCTTAACCACTAGACCAAGGGTCTTCAAACTTGGCAAGTTTAAGACATGTGGACTTCAACTCCCAGAATTTCTGAGCTAATATGACTAGTTGAGGAATTCTGGGAGTTGAAGTCCACACGTCTTAAAGCTGTCAAGTTTGAAGATCCCTACACAACCTAAAAGAATTGATTTCCACTACCATCATCCCATACAAAAGACTTTTCCTGTATCCACCTGAAATAGTCAAAGGTATAATGCAAATCCTCAGTTGCAAACAAAGCCACCCAAAATCCAAGGCTCACCATTCTATAACCATGTCTTTCTCCTCTCTCATTGCAACTATTTATTGCTAACAATGCCTTGCCAACACAAGTGTGTAGACTGAAGGCTATGGTTTTCCCAGTTGCAATGTATGGCTGTGAAAGTTGGACCATAAGGAAGGCTGAGCGCCACAGAATGGAGGCCTTTGAACTCTGGGGCTGGAGGAGACTCCTGCGAGTCCCTTGGACTGCAAGGTGATCCAACCGGTCAGTCCTAGAGGAGATCAACCCTGACTGCTCTTTAGAAGGCCAGATCCTGAAGAGGAAACTCAAAAGACTTTGGCCACCACATGAGAAGGAAGGACTCACTGGAGAAGAGCCTAATGCTGGGAACTATTGAGGGCAATTGAAGAAGAAGGGGACAGCAGAGAAGGAGGAGGCTGGATGGAGTCACTGAAGCAGTCCGCGTGAGCTTACATGGACTCCAGAAGATGGTAGAGGACAGGAAGTCCACGGGGTTGCGATGGGTTGGACACAACTTCACAACTAACAACAGCAACATTTTCTACCAACTTCCTACCACAAGGTTACCAAAGCAATACACAACTTTAAAAAAAAAAAAACCACACAGACCTAAGCCAGCTCTTAAAAACCACCTTTCAAAAATTAAAAGTCATCAAAAACAGAGATGATTTCAAAGGGCAGCCTGGAAGGGAAATCCCCAAACTTTTCCTCCACCCCCACAAACAACCAGGAATTCAGTCAACAAGAAGAGACTACCTTTTTTTAAAAAAAAAAAAAACATTTAATTTGTACCTTAAACAATAATATCAAAATAAATGCAGTCACACTTTTTAAAAAAAGAAAGAAAGAAGAGAGGACCTCTCGCCATTTGTCAGAAACGGTGTAGGGTCTCCTGCTTGGGCAAGGGGTTGGACTAGATGACCTCCAAGGTGCCTTCCAACTCTGTTTAATCTGTAAATGGTTTCTGCAGGTACAAACGCACCACATCGGAGCAGGAAGAGAAGGCAAAAATCTGCCTCCCGAGAAGGGGTGTGTGTGTGGAAATAAGAAGAAGGTCAGCCTTTAACGGCTCCTCGTTTGCAAGGCGATACTCTGGACTTTTAACTGCAGGAGCCCCCAAAACCAGGCACTGCTCTCCTGCCACCCCCCCTCCCCTCAACTCCGATCTCCCAACTCACAGCGATTTGAGGGTGCAACAATCCGGAGCCCACCCCCAACCCCCAAAGGCAGAAAGCTGGAAGCCCCTTCCAAGGCCGGCGACCACCGGAGGCTCCTCCTTGCATCGAGACCACCACCCACCCGTTCCGCCCACCGCCGGCTTCGGGGACCCCCAAATCAGCCGGCCGGGAGCCCCCACCCCCCACGCTCCTCCGCCCTGGCTCAAGGCTGGGCCGACGCTGCTGCCCTTCCTTCTCCGGGGCCACGGATGGAGCGAGGAAGGCGAGCCAAGAAGGGGGCCGAGAGAGAGAGACCCCTTTGCTCTCGTCTCTTTGCAAACCGCAGGGTCTGCGTTGCGCCAGGCAGGCAGGCAGGCAGGCTGCAGAAGAAACCATCATTCGGGGCTTAAAAAGGAGCAAGCCAGGTTTATTGACCAAAGCAGCCAAGGGTGCCTTAGCCCGGAATCCACTCAAGCCATCGAACCCCACCCAGTCTTCCCAACCCATCCCCGCACCTGGCCGGGGATGTCCTCACCTCCGGCTCCCCGAGGGATGCTGCTGCTGCTGCTGCGGCGGCGGCGGCGGCTGCAGCTGCGGCTCCGGCGGCCTCTGCGCTTTCCTTCCTCCCTTCCAGCCAGCCAGCCGCCCCTCAAGGACGGCCGGCCGGCTACTCCGCCTCCGACCTGCCGCCACCGACGCCGGGCGGCAAAGTAGAGGCGGCGCCCTGCCCACTCGCTTCTTTTCCCCCTCTTGCAGCCGGACCCCCGCTGGCTCCTCCCCCCACCCGTGGGGGCGTGGTCCCCGCCCCGCCCCTCCTTGCGGCGGGGAAAGCGCTTTGTCTCCGCCGGACGCTGATCGCGGTTTGGCTTGACCGGGGATTCATGGAGTGGGGTTGGCCGGCTGCGGCCGCGCGCCTGGCGCTGGAGGGTCGGACGGGCTTTAGGTCGCCCGGGCAGGGGGCGGGGAGGGGTGTGGGGAGCCTGGATTCCGGGCTGATATGACCGTAACTTTGTCGCTTGTGTTCTTAGGATTTATATGGACTGTTTCCTAGAATGATTTGATTGCTTATTGTACGCTATGACTATCATTAAGTGTTGGACCTGATGATTCTTGACTCTTGACAAATGTATCTTTGCTTTTATGTACACTGAGAGTATTTGCACCAAGACAAATTCCTTGTGTGTCCAATCACACTTGGCCAATAAAGAATTCTATTCTATTCTATTCTATTCTATTCTATTCTATTCTATTCTATTCTATTCTATTCTATTCTACTCTACTCTACTCTACTCTACTCTACTCTACTCTATTCTACCCTACTCTACTCCATTCCATATTCTATTCTATTCTATTCTATTCTATTCTATTCTATTCTATTCTATTCTACACTACTCTACTCTACTCTACTCTACTCTACTCTACTCCATTCCATATTCTATTCTATTCTATTCTATTCTATTCTATTCTATTCTATTCTATTCTACTCTACTCTACTCTACTCTACTCCATTCCATATTCTATTCTATTCTATTCTATTCTATTCTATTCTATTCTATTCTATTCTATTTTCTATTCTCTTTCCCGTTCCATCCCATCCCATCCCATTCTATTTAAATTCTATTCCTGTATCCTTCTATTCTATTGTACCCTATGACTATTATTAAGTGTTGTACCTGATGATTCTTGACTCTTGATGAATGTATCTTTTCTTTTATGTATACTGAGAGTATTTGCACCAAGACAAATTCCTTGTGTGTCCAATCACACTTGGCCAATAAAGAATTCTATTCTATTCTATTCTATTCTATTCTATTCTATTCTATTCTATTCTATTCTACTCTATTCTACTCTACTCTACTCTACTCTACTCTACCCTACCCTACCCTACCCTACCCTACCCTACCCTACCCTACCCTACCCTACCCTACTCTACTCCATTCCATATTCTACTCTACTCTACTCTACTCTACTCTACTCTACTCTACTCTACCCTACCCTACCCTACCCTACCCTACCCTACTCTACTCCATTCCATATTCTATTCTATTCTATTCTATTCTATTTCTACCAGGGGTGGGATTCAACCGGTGTTACTACCGGTTTGGTGACTACATTTGGCGCATGCATACGTGCTTCGCATGCACATGTGCGTTATAAATCCTGAAGTTCTGCCATCCAGACAGCTGAAAAAGGGCTGCGCACAAGTGTGCAGCGTTTGAAAAGCCTCTTTTTTCCATGTTTTTTCAACCGCAGCTGTGCCACGCAAAGCAGCTGAGGTTGAAAAAGCAGGAAATAAAGGTCAGGTAAGAGCCCGGGCAGGTGGGTGGACAAAACAGTAGCAGACACAGAACCAGTAGCATCCTACTCCTGATTTCTACTCTATTCTACTCTATTACTATTCTACTCCTATTCTATTCCTATTCTATTTCTATTCTATTCTATTTCTACTATACTCTATACCTATTCTACTCTTATTCTATTCTATTCTAAATTCACCCTTGGGCTGGTTTGGCCAATAAACCAGGTTGCTCCCTTAAACCCCAAATGCTGGTGGACAACCAGTTAAATATGAGTCAAATGGTATGCGGCGGCAGCCAAAAAAGCCAATGCAATCCTAGGTTTCATTAACAGAGGGAGAGAATCAAGAGCAAGAGAGGTACTAATACCACTCTATAAAGCCTTAGTAAGACCTCACTAGAGTACTACATCCAGTTTTGGTCACCACACTATAAAAAAGATGTTGAGACTCTAGAAACAGAGCAGAGAAGAGCAACCAAGATGATGAGGGGGACTGGAGGCTAAAACATATGAAGAACAGTTGCAGGAACTGGACTTGGCTCGTCTAGTGAAGAGAAGGCCCAGGGGAGACATGATAGCAGTCCTCCAATATTTGAGGTGCTGCCACAGAGAGGAGGAAGGGGTCAAGCTATTCTCCAAAGCCCCCGAAGGTCAGACAAGGAACAATGGATGGAAACTAGGAGAGATTCAACCTGGAAATAAGGAGAAATTTTCTGACAGTGAGAACAATCAACCGATGGAACAGAAGTTGCCTTCAGAAGTTGTGGGAGCTTCATCACTGAAGGCTTTCAAGAAGAGACTGGACTGCCATCTGTCAGAAATGGTGTAGGGACTCCAGCTTGGGCATGGCGGGGTTGGACTAGGTGACCTACAAGGTCCTTTCCAACTCTGTTAATCTGTTAATCAGATCAAGATCAAAGATTAAATTGGCTCCATTGGCCTAACATTTTAAAGCAAAACAACTATCAAATGATCTAACCAGGTACAAACCCAACCATAGTTGGTATGTTAGCACAGGGTATGAAACCAAGCATTTGTGACTTATCTACAAACTGTGCTTAAAATTGGCTCACCAACAAAGCAGGTAGTGACTTCGAATTAATATACTGAGGGATCAAAGACAAGAGAACACAAAATACTGTACTTGCATGCAGCCTGATCAAGGCCTATGTTGAAACGAATAAGAAATGTCACCGGTCAGATCTCATCTAGAACATTATGTCTAGCTTTGGATATTTAAGAAGGCCAAAGATACAAGTGGTCAGGGTCAAAGGAAAGGAGCAAAAACAGTCACAGGCAGAGAAAATAACCTCCAGAATGGCTTCAAGTTGGAGAAAGGAATTCACCTGGCAAATATTTGTCACACGGAAGAGAGTAAAGCAAAGAAAGAAAAGCACAAGAACAATCTAGACCTAACAAGCTTTAGTCCCTAAAAATATTTACAGACAGGGAAACAATGCTTTAAAAAAAAGATGATTCATACTGACTCCACATTCACCTCCTGTACAGGTAATCCGTGACTTAGGATCACCCTTGGGCCCAGAATTCCTGTCACTAAGTAAGGCAGTCATTCAAGCGAACCATGGCCGATTTGACAAACATTTTTTGCCACGGCCATCAAGTTAATTATGCAATTGTTAAATTGCATCCTGGGAAGGTCATAAACGGCCATCACATGACTGTCGGATGCTGCAACCGTCATAGATAAGGCCAGTTGCCAAGCCCCCAAATCTTGACTAAGGCACCATGGAGATGCTGCAACAGTCGTAAGTCTGAGGATTCATTGTAAGTTGCTTTTTTTCAGCACTGTTTCTAACTGTGAATTTTCACTAAACGAATGGTTGTAAGTTGTGGACTACCTGTCTTGTCATTCCAAGGTTATTTTAACAAATAACTATTTAGTTGTGTTGTCTTCACCTAGTCTAATGTACTCTCCTGCTATCTTAGGGGTGTCAAACTCGATTTCATTGAGGGCTGCATTAGAGTTGTGTTCAGGGGTGGGATTCAATTTTTTTAACAATCGGTTCTGTAGGCATGGCTAGGTGGGCGTGGCTAGGTGGGTGTGGCCATGTGACTGGGTGGGGGTGGCTACTTATTTTTGCAGCACCACCCCTCCCTATTTTTTTTGCCTCCTGTTTTTTCTCCCAGGAAGCTTTGCTGGGGCCCAGGAAGGCAAAAAATGGAGCACGGGGGGGGGGCATGCAGCAGCCCCCTGCCACCACCACCCCACGTGCCCCTTTTTGCCTCCTGGTCTTCAGGGAAGCCTTCTGGGCAAAGCAGTAAGACAGCGAGAGGGAGCCAGGCACAGCTGATCATAGGAACAGCTGATTGTCGGAAGGGAAAAAGAGAGAAATACCTTAAGGAGTGACTGGGCGGGGGACAATGCACTCACCGATGTCATGCATGCGATGTTGCGCATGCGCTATAAGAACTGACTGGGCGGGGAGGTGAGGGGTGGGCGGAGAGGGGTGGGGCCAGCCAGGGGCACGATTTGCCGGGTCTCTGAACTGTGCAGAATCCTAACAGCCGGTTCTATAGAACCGGTCTGAACCGGTAGAATCCCACCCCTGGTTGTGTTTGACCTTAGATGGGTGGATATGTTGGGTGTGTCCAGCTCAAACTCACTCATGCTGGGGTACCTGTGGTGGCCAAGTGCTAAGGCAGGACTTCCCTGAAACACTCCCTCACTCTCATTATAACCTACCTACCTTCCTTCTTTTTCCTTCCCTCCTGCTTTTTTCTTCCTTCCTTTCTTCCCTTATTTTTCCTTCCTTGATCTCTTCCCATCTTTCCTTCTTTTTCTTCGCCTTTCCTCTTTCCCTTTCTCCTTTCCTGTCCCTCCTTGCATGCTCAAATGCAAAAGGGGCAACATTTCTCCTTTTGTTTTGTTTTGGGTTTGTTTTGATAGCCCTCTGCCAGTGAAAACATCCCCCCAAACCCAATTTTTGGCCGTGATGGCCTCCTGCAGCCTTCTGCCTGCGAAAATGGAGCCCGGGGAGGTGTACATGCCCCCCCAGCTCCTTTTCCACTGGCAGAGGCACCATGGACCGTCCTTTGCTGCTTCCACGCCAGCCCCATGGCCCAGATCTAAGAACCCCGCAGGCCGGATGTGGCCCATGGGCCTTGAGTTTGATACCCCTGTGCTACATGGTTTACTGTTGGTTTAGTATTGATGTAATGCAGTATTGCTTTAATGCATTTTTGTTTTTAAAAAAATCACTCAGGACCGCTTCCTATTTTTAAAAAATATTGGGGATCCCAAAACCGTTTTTGATTGTATATCAATATTTACCATATTAAAAATTAAAAAATGGCACATTTGCTGTGTCATCTCAGGATTGTTTGATGGGATTTTAATCTTGTGTTAAGGCTGGAAATAGGCTGGAAATAATTTTGATTTTGAAGATCCCCGAGGTCTCTGGGGACCCCTCCAGTGGTTCTTGGACCATATTTTAAGAAACAGTGGCTTAATGTATTCAGTATCCCGAATCATTGCAATTTACTAACTCCGGTGTCTAAATACAGCTGATTGGTTTCTTCAATACAGAATGTACCAACATTATGGCTTATCAAAAAGTGAATCCAAGCAGAATGCATGTGCAAATATTTATATGTGCTTGGAGACAGCAGAAATGAATTAAAAAAAACCCTTATCCATCCAACAAAATTTGAATCTCAGAAAATATCTTCCTAAATTTTTTTTTTAAAGGTTGACTTTCCAGAGTCTCTAATAACCTACCTGATCCTACTGAATATTCAATAATACCTTTCCTTCAATAATAGCTACAGTTGACAAGATTGAATATTCTCCAAAATCTTTTCCACTTTAAGTCTCTGGAGTGATACAATCCCAATGATTTAGACCTATGTTATAATCATTTCCAGCTAGATAGGTACCATCAGCTATTTTACAGGAGTCTTCAAGAAAAAAAAATGAATAGGAAATGACCTTCCTGTAGAAGAATGTTAGTCTAATAAAGGAAGCAAACTTTCGAGATATGAGTGTCCTAAATCTGCCCTGAATGTTTAATTAAATGGCCTTAATTATCTTGTGATTTGGATGGACTGAATTTGCACAGGGTATGTTGAATTATTTAAGGGAAACCAGTGTCTAATAATAACTAGCTGTTGGTTCACAGACTGCTTTTATATATCACCCAAAACTAAGAAAGTTCTGATCATGGCCCATGACAGAGAAATTTTAAAAAAATGTAGAAGGGATTGAATATTTCACTCACTCACACACACACACACACACACACACGCACGCACGCACGCACACCAGAATAAGAGAATAATAGAGTTGGAAGGGAACTTGGAGTCTTCTAGTACAACCCAGAATAGAATAGAATAGAATAGGAATAGGAATAGGAATAGGAATAGGAATAGGAATAGGAATAGGAATAGGAATAGGAATAGGAATAGGAATAGGAATAGGAATAGAGTAGAGTAGAGTAGAGTAGAGTAGAGTAGAGTAGAGTAGAGTAGGAATAGAATAGAATAGGAATAGAGTAGAGTAGGAGTAGAGTAGAGTAGAGTAGAGTAGAATAGGAATAGGAATAGGAATAGGAATAAAGAATTGGAAGGGAATGGGAGTAGGAATAGAATAGAATCTGGAAGGGACCTTGGAGGTCTTCTAGTCCAGCCCCCTGCTCAAGCAGGAGAACCTATACTATTTAGATAGGACCGTCAGTCTCTTCTTGAAAACCTCCAGTGTTGGACCACTTATAATTGCATTTCAATTGCAATGGCAAGCTGTTCCACTGGTTAATTGTCCTCACTGTTAGGAAGTTTCTCCTTAATTCCAGTTGCTTCGCTCATTGATTCATTTCCAACCATTGTTTCTTGCTCAAGCAGAAGACTCTGTACCATTTCAGACAAATGGTTGTCCAGTCTCTTCTTAAAAACTCCAGTATTGGAGCACCTATAGTTGTATTTCAAGGAAGAGGTCAAAAGAACTTCAAATGAAGTCTTCTAACAACCATTCTCATCTGACTCAAGATATAAATGCAAACTGGGAGGGCAATTCTTTGGGGGGGAAAAAAGCCCTCTTCACCTAAATAAGCATATTAAGAAATTTCCAATTTAAGAGTTGGAAGAAATACATTTCTTAAATAAAAAAAACAACTATATCCTGATATGAACTTTATATTATGTTGTACCAACTTCAGAGGAGGGGAAAGGAAACTGAGAAATGCAAAAATATGTTTGCTTTGGATTGAAGTGGAGATAATGTTATTTAAGTCTCCTTAACCATGTCAAACAGTGGTTTTAAAAGTGTACTCCCCGACCTTTTAAAAACATTTTTTCTTATGCCATCCCACAGGATATAAATTACAAAAGAGTAGCTTTGTTAGGTTCCTGAGAAAACCATAACCAGTCTTGTCGATTTTAGATATGGGAAGATTCTATATTTTGGGTTTTGTAAAGATCCAATTCTTCTGAAAAGAATGGACTTTTCCTTCTTGGAAAAGTCTTGTCCGCCAAAAATCCAACAATGATCACAACCAAAAAGATGCACCTCTCAATCTGCAAACTCAAAGATGTTTTGGGAATCACTGCTACCATGTCTGAAGCTGGAACTCCCAAAACACAGACTTCATTAACACATTGCAAAGAAAATACACACTATCACACTTGCCTTAGGTAAAACAGACTGGGCACTCAAGCCACAGTCATCCACCATGGCAAATTCCAAATTTCAAAACTCACGACTAACGAAGCTGGGGAAAAATGCAATTCGATGATGAGAAAAAATAAGGTCATTTCACATAGGCAAGAAAAAGCAAATGCACAGGTGCAGAATAGGTGGTACCTGGAAAGGATGCAAAAGTTCAAAGTGAAAGGTGTGTCGGGTGGTGCTCCATTCAAAATTCAAGAAAGAAAACTTAGACTCTTTAGATTAGAGCAAAGATAACTTTTACTGAATTTGAAGTGGTAACATCAGTAGAATTCTGAATCTGAGAAATTAGGCGCGCAGATCACATATACAAAGTGTTGGAAATGTTCCCACCCCTCATAGTTCAAATGATTCTTCCAATTAAAAGTTGTGAATATGATCATGTGGGCATCTTCAAGTGGTGATGAGGCCTCTGTCCGTTGACCTTGACATATTTTGATAAAGATTTGCAGCTGCGCAGAGAAAAGAAAGCTAAGCGGGGAATAGAAACTTAAAAGCAGGAATTTATACTCCCCCCCCCACTCCTCATTTACACAACACAAGAATGTAACACCTCCAGCTCTCTTCCCAGACAAGATCCCCCCTCCTCCCCCCCGTTACTTATGGCAGCCAAAAGATGCAAGGCAATAGGAAAGATGCAAAGCAGTAATAGAAGATCTTGAAGGCTGACAAGGTGAATGATAAAAATTAAAATATTTTAAACATTATTTTAAATAATTCAAGTGAATGGTTGGTTGTTCCGCAGCAAGTTGGCTACAGCGAGTTATCTTCCAGCAAATTGGCTGTGGCAAGTTATCTCTGTTGTGGCATGTCAGCTGCCGGCCCCTCCAGCAGCCAAATCAGAGGAGGAGGATGTAGCACGGGAGTCAGGATCAGCATCAGGGCAACCTGGGAGCTCCAAGGGGGAAGAGGGACTGGAACTATCAGACAGAGAGGGAGGGAGGGAAGGAGGGAGGGAGGAAGAGAGAGAGAGGTGGAACCCGGGCCATCCATCAGCCCTCAGATGGAGAGTCAACAGCCCCCAGGTCTGGAGGTGGCTGATGAGGAAGAGGAGGAACATCTGGGCCCAGTGCCTGGCATGTGGATGCACAGAAGGCAGAGGAGAGGAGAGAGCAGTGGAAATCTATGGGCCGGTCCTTGGGATGGAAGAGCCACCACTGCTAGCAAAGCTCCACCCGAGCTCTGGGGATAAAAGGCAGGGGGCAGAGATGAATAGATGTGGCAGGCCATTATTCCTCTTCCAAATGGATGAACTTGTTAGCCTGTGGTGAGAAACTTTTTTGCTGGGCTGCCGGCACTTCTAATTAAAGGAATCATTGGTTTAACTTCAAAGGGTTTGTTGTGCATTGGGGAGTTGGGTCTCATTCCAGTTTGCAAAAACCCAGTCAATGTGAGTTGAGAATGAAGACAAGCTAGGCTGAGTTCCTCATTTTTTTTATGTTTCCTTATTGGTGACTGGTCAGCTGGAAAGAAGTTGGGAGTTCTCTGCATTTGAAAGATGTGGGTAATCATGAGCCATGTTGAAAAGATACGGGTTGGCCAGATATGTCAAGGGTGATTCTCCTTGGGAAGTCCTTTTGAACAAACGATAGTGCCATTCCTAAATCTAACTAGAGAATATTGGAGCTCAACATCTTTCCTTATCCATTACTCCTTCCCTCCTTGGTGCACCTGCTCCACAAACTGCAGACCAGCTGGGGCGTGGGTGGGTGTCAAAATCTGCAAGAGGATGGGTTTGGTGTTGCAACTGACAGCCCATCCTTTTGCATGTTGAAATCATCGCTTGCAGTAATCTAAGACATTCCATCTTGACAGGAACAAGGTGGTTTAAAAAAATTGGACACAATCCTGCCAACGGTTACCTGCCCTTGCATGAAAATAAGAATTACACACCTGCGTGCTCCCATAGAATATTAATTCAGTAATATCTTTGCTGGCCTCCCCAGCCTGATCTCCGATGAGTATCTTTGCAGAGTTCAGTTCTCTCTACAGGCAGAAAGGTGGGAATTGGAAATTCCACATCTGGAGGGCACCAGATGTGGCACAGCTATTTTAGAAACACTATTTAACCAACTTGGATGCTCTGTTTATGTAAACATGATTTTCCCCTGCCAGGGAGGGAGGGAGAGAGGGAGAGGGAGTGGAAGGGAGAGAGGAAGAGAGACAAAGAGAGGGAGGGAGAGAGAGAGGCGGGAGAGAGGTGGGTGGGAGGGAGAGAGGCGAGAGGGAGGGAGAAAGGGAGAGGGAGGTGGAGAGGGAGGGACACACACACACACACACACACAGAGACAGAGACTGCTGGAGTTTGATATTTTCATTGTTAAATACGTGAATAATGAGCAGCATGCTCATGGTGAAGTTGCTTGCCTCCTATTCGGGAAATTGAGAATTTGACCCTAGGCGGCGGCAGTTGTTTCTCTCTCAGGGAGCAGAAAGAAAATATTTACTGCAAACTCAGCCTAGGAATCAGGAAGGGCATCAGGCCAGTAAATGCTCAGCTCCATTTAGTCACCCCAACTCTGACCCGAATTAAGGGATGACGGTTGCAAAAAGAAAAAGAAAAGTTAAATACATGAATCCTACTAATGAAAGAGAAATAAATGCAAAACCACAGCCATTGATAGCATTCATTAATACAAAGCAATTCTGTAATGAACTGCACCAGGCAGCCTTCATTTATAAAAAAAAATAAACATAGATTTAGAAACTAATAATATTTAGAAACTAATAATATTTAGAAACTAATAATATTTAGAAACTAATAATATTGGCATGACTCAGAGCCATTAAAAGGCTTTAAAAGCACTTTATTATTTGCCAGTTGCTTAAAGACATGGGATGAAGAGATTTTTGACAGAAATGTCAACAGGCAGTGAAACTGAAATTGTATTTGTCTTGATGAAGGAGGAAGCCATTTCTTTATATATATTTTTTTCATTATATTTTTCTCTTCTCCTTTCTTTCCTCTGTATTTTTAGTTTTTAAAACATTTTTATTACGGTTTTTACCTTTGTAGTTTTAAACTGTAATGAAAATTATTATTTAAAAAAAGACTTTGAAAGGGAATGATTTCCATAATTCCTTCTACAAATGGTTGGAACTTTATTTTTCTCAGTTTAATACTTTATGAGGTAAAGCATTACAGTTCTATATCCTGTGAGATGCTCACCCTCTTCGGCTCATCATTCTTCTCAGTGTTTTTGACATTTATCCATGATTTACTCACTTGTTAAATCCACCCGGGGTGGGATTCTACCGGTTTGCACCTATTCGCTAGAACCGGTTGTTAACATTTTAAGCAGTTCAGAGAACCGGTTGTTAGAAGAAATTATTGGCCTAATCCTGTAAGGAAGGCAGGAAGGAAACATTCTGGTGTTGCTTACAGAACCTGCCTCTCCATTAACCCTTATTACATTCTTGGCAGGACTAGACTTCCTGTCTCTGGAACTTCTCTGGAGTTTTTCCCCCCCTCCTTTGCTGGTACTTTGCTTGTGTGGAGTGACCATTCAAAGTTACAATGGCACTGAAAAAAGTGGCTTCTAACCATTTTTCACACTTACGACTATTGCAGCATCCCCACAGTCACGAGAGGCCAGGCAAGGAGATGCGTGCCTTGATGTGAGTGATGTTGAGTTGGCCATGCCCAGCCAGTCAGATTACACCAAGCCACGCCCACCAACTAAGCCACACCCACAGAACTGGTTATTAAAAAAATTGAATCCCACCCCTGAATCCGTATCCTTCTTTCTTCCAGGATCTCAGCATGGTGGTAATGATGATGTTCTTGTAGGAGAGGACCAGGCTGTGCCTGAAGGCGGAGTCAAATGTGTCATCAGTTTGAAGTCACTACATTCCCACAAGAGACCTAAGTTCAGCCCCCTTTGAAGTCCATTGACTCTTATCTGGTGCCAATTTGCCTTGACCATTAGTAGAGAATCACAAATATTTGTCCAGTCTTTCTGGAAAACCTCCAACAATGGAGGGCTTTGTTTACTAATGCATATTAATGAACAATTTCTAAACAAGATTTCTGAATCATTTGAGGATCTTCATAAACGAGCCATCCATACTTAATATTCTTATCGATCAATTTTGAAGTTGTCTGGTGCTTTCCTGAGGCCAAGATCTATTATGTCCATACCATTTCCACAGTCTGCTAATAAAGTTAAATGAAAGAAATTAATCTAAAACGATTTGTTCCAAATAATTAGATACCAAGCTAGCTTTGACCATAGGTAAACATATTTGGATCAGTCCCCTTCTTATTTTCCTTGGGGTTATAAAAGAACTTCAATGCAATTAACCTAGTTTGGATCCACTTATTGGACCTGGTTCACACAACACATTATATTTGAAATAGTCATTTAATGAATAAACCATAAATTGAATTAAAACGCAACACATTAGGGCACAATGCAGTTAATTTGGATTGGCTCAGTAGCATTGAGCTATAGTTTAGGATTTTTGGCAAACATAGTCTAAATGTAAATCTAAACAGACATAGTTTATTGTAGTTTATTCAGAAAAAAAACACAGTTAAAGAAAGTTGGCTGAATAAAATGCACGAACGCAAAGTTTATTTCTTTTAACAGTATGGTTTTTGAAATGAAAGGCAAGCACCAGATTTACATGTGCACGTTTACATTTCCTGAAAATTAACCCACACATCTTTAAGCACCAGATTTACATGTGCACGTTTACATTTCCTGAAAATTAACCCACACATCTTTAATTCATCTGATATAACTTGCAGATTTCCTAGCACCAAACCTGCTGAATTTCAGAGTTTACCATTATTCTCTGATCCATTGCTGACAAATAATCCCAGTTGTAGTTCCCCATTCCTCAGCTGAGAAAAACCTGAATTCTGAATTGCCTTTGTGTCACCTCGATTTCAGGTGTGGAGAACCAAAGGTATAATTTGCTCCAGGAGATGGACCAACTGCCTTACTTCTTGCTTGAAGCCATTAGCAACATCACTTTTACTCCCAGAGGTTTACTGGGAAAGCCCTGTCCTTAAGTGACTTTTTAATTTCCCACAGCTCCACAAGCCGCTTTGGCACAACGCGAAAATAAAAAGCTTGTGCTCTGCTGCTTTTGAGGAAAAACAAGAAAGTTTGAGAGTCTACTCAGGTTGATATCATGCCAAAATCAGCAAACCTTGATGCTTTTCCTTCAGGTAGTGGGCAGCCCGTTCTTTTTCATCCAATCCAGGCATTTATTGACTTATTTATTTAAGAGGATGAGCATTTCTGAAAAGTAACACGAGGCATCCCTTGGCCACGGTGTAAACCGAATTGAGATTTAGGTTTAATTCACTGGGTTTGTCCGGAGCCTTCTCAGCAAACGGCTGCCTTTACTGCTGGATAATACAGTCACCACTGTCTCAGCAGCCTGTTCCCCCAAACTCAGACAAGTGTCAATCAAAGCACGGGTCCGGAGTGTCAAAGTTGGGTAGGACGTGATCATTTCGTAATCTGCCTTGGGTAAGAGCTGCTGGGCACGTAAGACGTCCAGGAGATGGTTCAAACGCCCATCGGTCATTGAACTTAAGATGGTTTCTCGCTCCAAGGTGAGGATGGAACAGTTTTTTTCTTTGCAGGTAGGACCTGAAAGGCAATGGAGCAAAGATTGTGAGAATGCAAGCACCAGGCATTTCTGATGTCTGAGCTGTGGTGGCGCAGTGGTTAGAATGCAGTACTGCAGGCTACTTCTGCTGACTGCCGGCTGCCAGCAGTTCGGCAGTTTAATTCTTACCGGCTCAAGGTTGACTCAGCTTTCCATCCTTCCAGATTGTTGGAGACAATATACTGACTCTGTACAACGCTTAGACAGTCTATAAGACACTATGAAGTGGTATATTTCTAATTGCTATTCCTTCCTTCCTTCCTTCCTCCCTCCCTCCCTCCACATCCATGATGCATAGTGGCTAGAATGCAGTATTGCAAACTAAGTTTACCCACTGCCAGGAGTTCGATTCTCACTGGCTCAAGGTTGACTCAGCCTTCCAGATTGTTGGAGACAATATGCTGACTCTCTAATTGGATTAGAGAGGGCTGTAAGACACTGTGAAGTGGTATATAACTCTAATTTCTATAGCTATTGCCCTCCGTTCCTTCATTTCTTCCTTCGTTCCTTCCTTCCATCCATCCATCCATGATGCACAATGGTTACAATGCAATATTGCAGGCTAACTCTGCCCACTGCCAGGAGTTCAATTCTCACTGGCTCAAGGTTGACTCAGCCTTCCATTCTTCTGAGGTGGGTAAATTAAAATTGTTGAGGCTGACTCTGTAAAACCGCTTAGAGAGGGCTGTAAAGTCCTGTGAAATGGTATATAAGTCTAAGTGCTATTGCTAATGCTATTTCCTGTTTCCTTCATAAACCATTTGCAAATTGGAATTTGCAACTAGAAAGGACGATCTCTTCCCTGGACAGTTCATCACTGAAAGACCCTCCTAAAATAAAGAGATAATGATAATATTTTAACCACATCTTTTCACATAAAAGCAAACAACCTGTGTCCATGGAGATTCTCAGTCATCCATGCCATGGTTGTCCCAAACAATGTTTTTGGTGCTTTTCCAAAACATTTTGCTTCTCATTCAAGAAGCTTCCTCGGTTCTAAACTGAACTGAAGGAGCTTCTTGGATGAGAAGCAAAACCTTTTTAAGGAAAAAAATCAAGAAAGTCCAGTTTTGGAAAAGCTCCTTTGGGTCTTGCCTCCTACAGTGTATGAACACAGCTCTTTGAAATGGGATTCTAAGCCACGCTTTTATCAAAAGTTTGTTGAATAAATCACACCTTCCTGGCTTTACACCTGTTGAGCTATAAACTATGATTTATAAATCACATTGAGGTTGTGCAATATGTTAAGTCACAGCTATTACGATTGAGCACAGTGGAAAGCAAGCACAATACAATGAATATTATGCTGCCAGTGTTTCTCTTAATGAATGAATTAAAGTGGAATGCACTGTACCCACAACCCTGGTTTAATTTCAGTTCTCACCTATTAATGTGCTGTTGGGCCAACTGTTTGGACAGTTTTTGAGAGAAGCTGGTTCTCCCACTGTTTGCGGAAATGGAGGCTGGTGACCTTTGGACTCATTGCCGAAAGACCTAGTTTTATTGTTGCTTGTCTTTGAATGGGGTGGAATGGATGGAGGACTTGATCCATTGCTGGCAGCTGTAGATGGATCTGCAAGAAAGAATGCCAAACAACAATGAAAGTGTTGAGAGGGACACATGAATGGTTTTATTGGTCACGTCAAAAATGGTAGAACATGCATTTAGTTCGGTTCATACCAAATAAAGAATACATTGCATTGAGTTCGTTTGTTTTTCAGATTTACAACCAATCAAAGATTCTTGATGTAGGTAGCTAGAAAAGATGATAGGGAAACAGGTAGATTTTAAACCTGAATTGTTCTTATTAGGTATAATATCAGAAAAAAATTGATCAGAAAAGTATGTACTTAATGTTACATGTCTTAACAGCAGCAAGGATTATATTTGCATAATACTGGAAAAATGAAGGTACACAGTGAGATGAAGAGATAGTTAGGAAGATACTAGATTGTGCAGAAATGGATAGATTGATATTGAAAATTAAGCAGAAGGAGAACATAGAATATTATCAAACACGGAATTTATTTTACCAATGGTTGGAAAAAAGGGGTGGAGATTAAGAATGTAAATTTGTATTGTTAAGCAAATTAAATACCCAGACAACATGAAGTTTATTAAGCACTAAGAAATGTATTTAATAGAAAATCAATTAAAAATACTCTTGGTGGCTTCCACAATTTGTAACAGAAAAGTTAAAACACTCATAGTATAACTAAAAGATTACATCACAATCACAACAATTGTGAAAATAAAAATCAAGAAAGGGATGAAGGAATAGTGATAAAGTACAGATAAAATTCATTTACTGAATAAAGGAGAAGAGGAGGAATCTTGACATAGCTTCAAAGCTTTTCTCAATGTGAAAGTCTCAGACTTTTGATTCCCATCCCAGAATCATGTGCTACCCAGTGAAGGTCAGATCTTGCAGTCTCCTGGCTATCATAAGACCATGAGATTATGATGCCAGATTTTGATAAAAATCTGTTTGCTTGAGTTAATAACAAAGCTAAAGTCTCTTTCTTCAGTGGTATACTCATTGTTTCTAGATCCAAAATTGCCTGGGCACCTGATTTTTGTCTCAACCCTTGGCAGAACTGATGAATTTGTAATGAATTATAATAATAGTGCTAAAGTTCTCCAACTAAATCTAAAACTTTAAAAAATCCATATAATATTAATCCACAACTAGATTAAAATTGTTCATTGATTCATTCATTGATTCATTCATTGATTCATTCATTATTCCAGGGGTAGGCACCTATGTCAACTTTATGACCTGCAGACTTCAACTCCCAGAATTCCATGGTGGCTCAGGAATTCTGGGAATTGAAGTCCACAGATCATAAAGTTGCCCACTCCCAGTATATTCCACTCTTTCTCTTCAGCACCTGAGCCAACTTCCTTCCAGCCTCACTTGAGACTTTCGGGAAGAGATTGGACTGCCATTTGTCAGAAATGGCGTAGGGTCTCCTGCTTGGGCGGGGGGTTGGACTAGATGACCTACAAGGTCCCTTCCAACTCTGATTATCTGCTATCTGTTAGCCTCACTGGCTGGACAGAAGAAACCACTCAAAACATGATGTTCAACTGGAAATGCTCAAACAAAGCTGGCAGGCAATCTATTTGCATACTGCAGGAAACCTCTCCGCCTAACTCCTGAACTTTTACCTACCATTCAAGCCCTGAAGGGGGAAAGCTGGATGAACAAAGTTGCATCTTTGCAAAAAAGAAGACAAAAAGAATATACAAGATTATATCAATGTCCCCTGTTCTCCTGCAGAGAACAGGCTGGGTATTGGAAACCTCATTTTAACTGGAAGCGAGGGGTGTCCATTGTTCACAAAAGTCCATTAAATGCAAAAGAACACAATTGGGGCACTTTATACTCTAAGCATGATGATGTCATTGCACAACTGACATCACTTGAACCAATTTGCATAATCGGTAGGGTGATGTTTACATCAATTGAAGAATTGATATCATATCCATGGACACAGTTAATGGACACTTAAATGAGCATGAAACTTGGTCTGTTGAATGCACAATAACAGAATAATAGAGTTGGAAGGTGGAGGTCCTAGAGGTGCTCTAGTCCCAACCCCTAGTCAAGAAGTCTACGTCATTCTGGACAACTGTTGTCCAAGTTTATTGAATCAAGGCCCAACCAATTGACCTTCCACTCTAGCTCGCTCTCCTTTCTCCTCCCTTTATGGGAGAAGGTTTGATATAAGATCTGTATGAACTCCAAAATCAGTCGTAGGGAAGATGTTTGTAAACAATGTTTCAAACTATTGCTTCCAATCCTTGAATGTGTTTACAAATGAGAATTATGAACAGATGATTATAATGAAATATGGTCATTCTTTAGTGACATATAAAACTGTATATATGTATATTCATGCAAGCGAAGCCCCCATATCTTTATTGTTTTTCCTTTTTCTATTACATTTTTTTCCTTTTCTGCTCTGTTTCAGAAAACTCCATCTACACGCACAAGTTAATTCTCTAATCTGTTCCTCCCCTTTATGTAATATTAGAAAAATACTCTGATCTTCAGCTTAAGGTTTTCTTTGGATTTTTTTTTCATCAGATTTTCTAATGTCTTGGAAGCAGTTGTCCAATCCATACATGCATATGGAATCACCAAAGATGTTTTAACAAGCATTGGGGAGATTTCCTAAGTGTGCTTTTTTACACCTACACACACACACACAAAATGAGGTGTTCCTGATCTAATCTTAAAAACAGAGTGGAGGAGAAATCAGATGGGAAGTAACTCTAGGGTGACCTTCAAACCCCAGCGTTGTTTGTTCAGACTTGTTTTACATCCTGCTGACATGTGACAATCTTGTTAGAAAAATAACTTATAGGACAGGCAGACTAGTCTCAACTCTTCACCTATTGCTCTGCCCAGAGAGTCTGGATGAACTCACTCGAGTTCAACAATCAGCAACAGAGCCAACTAAAGAAGAACATTAACTATTTGAACACCCAAAGGAAGGATGTTGTACTGTAGATTAAGGGTCTCCAAACCTGGCAACTTTAAGACTTGTGAACTTCAACTCCCACTATTCCCCAGTGACCATGGCCTGCTAAGCTATTCTGGGAGTTGAAATCCACAAGTCTTGAAGTAGCCAAGTTTGGAGACCCCTGTTGTAGATCATGATCACTCTTTGGCTAAAGGGAAACAATATATTTTTGGGGATCTTGATTTCTGGGTATGAGACTGGCTCTAAGTCTCAATGGAGAGTCTCAAATATCCAGGTCATGGTTGTCCCAGAGGTGCTTTTTCCAAAAGTCAACAGGACTTTCTTGGTTTTTCCTTTGGAAACATTTCACTTCTCATCCAAGAAGCTTGGATTCATACGTGCATGTAGAATCAACAAAGATGAATCACCACCAAGAAAGTCCAATTGTCTTTTTGGAAAAAAACACCTTTGGGACATCGTCTCCATGTCTTAAATTAAAAAAGGGTCTGTTTATAGGTTTACTGGGAGAGCGTAGAATAGATATCTTCTGTTGGGCTTCTGCCAATGACATTTTGAACACAATTCTTTGATGACCAAGTAAACCAGGATAGACATGGCCTAATCATTGCGGTTGGATTGCATGTTCTTTAAAACCACTCATATGGTTTGCAAAACCCGTTAGCCAAATGCCTTAACGACAGTGCTTGCTTTTCCTTCATACTCTGTTAATTTTTATGTTTTTAGATAATCTTCTATTTTAATTTCTGTTCCACACTTAACAGTTTGTTCACAGTTAACACTATTTCAGGTGCAATATTGGTATTCGATAATGATTTATTTTCCATTTTCCAACACAATCAATCATGACGTTCTGCCTGGTTGCATTTCTCAAGGAGAAATTGCATTCCACAAGGAGAATCCACACAAATACACACCCATATTCATAAATCATGGTTTCTCCATATAATTGCCAACATCTTGCTGAATTAGGACTCAGAGGCACATGCCTCTGACATTTCCTCCCCAATCTCACTGCACACCCTTCTTTAGAATCAACACCTTTCATTTCAACTGATTTAAGAGCTAACACAAACATTTACCTCTTCCTAAGGCTGCGTCTTGAGGTGTATTGCTGACAAGGAGTGTCTGGTTCAATTTATTCCCTGGATTTCCTGTTTCATGTGATAAGCTCTGCGGTTTTAACACAACTTCCTTGTTGGGCACATTGTTATTCTGAGGACAGATGATCTAAAGCAAGCAACGAGAAAGGACATCATTTGCAAAAACAATATTAACCAAACGTTTCTCTTTCTTAGAGCTGCGCATCTTTAGAAAGTTGTATGAATTCTAATGAGAAGATTAAACAAAACCTGATAACAGGTAGTTCTTAACTTACCAACCCAGTTGAGACCAACATTTTGGTTGCAAAATAACACGGTGGTTAAGTAAAATTTTTGCCCCATTTTATGACCTTTCTTGCCACAACTGTTAAGTGAATCACTGCAGGTGTTAAGTTAGTAACAGGGTTGATTTTGCCCTCAGAAAGTGATCACACAAGCCTAACACATTTCAACCGTCATAAATATGAGTCAGTTACTAGGCATCTGAATTTTGATCACAGGACCATGGAAAGGCCACAATGGTTATAAGTGTGAAAAATGGTCCTAAGTCACTTTTTTTCAGTGCTTTTTGTAACTCTGAACACTCACTAAACGAATGATTGTAAGTCAAGGATTACCTGTACACTATGAACCACTTCCTAGCAAACTCCTGGCTACGGTGAAAATATCCACATTGCCATGTTCTACACCAAAAAAAAAAAAAAAAAAAGATAAACATTTTGGTATTTTCCAGAATATTTAATCCCCAGAATTGTGGGTATATTTGTACCAATATTTGGGATTGGATTGGCATCATATACGATTTTACTATCACAGATAAAGGAAAAAGATTCTCTCTCATTGGAAAAGTATTGGTATTCGCCCAAACTCAATTCATGTATGCAATCATAGGCACCATCTTGATTTCTGATTCATCTTGAAGATGCCCCTGCTGTAGGTAGTCCTTGACTTACGACCGGCTGCTTATTGACTTCTCAAAGTTAAAACAAACCCTGAAAAAAGGGACTTGTGGCCCAAATTCAAAATTTTGACATTCCAATCCCCTTCGGGGGTTGCGTGATTGAATTTTAGGTGCTTGGAAACTAGCCCACATTTACAATTGTTAGGGAATCCTGTCGTCAGGTCACCACAATTTATGACCGTTTTGCCAGAAACTGGGGTTTACTTCTGGTATTCAGCAAAAATCTCCCCATAGCAAAGTCTGCTTAATGAGCATTGAACGACAGCTGCAGAAAAGGTTGTAAACTTAGGTGTGGTCATGAGGCAACTTGCTTTATGAGCATCATGACTTATGACCGAAATTGGGCGCTCAGTTGTGGCTGTATGTAGAGGATTATCTGTAATCAAATATAAAGGACATTGGAGAGATTCTCCGTCATGCAGATCATGGTTGTCTCAAAGGTGCTTTTTTCAGGAGGCAACTGGACTTCCTTGGTTTTTCCATTTGAAGATGTTTCGCTTCTCATCCAAGAAGCTTCTTCAGCTCTGACTGGATGGTGGGGAATGGGAGGATTTATACTCCTTGCAGATAGCTGGTGATTTGCATCCTTTTGGAGAGTAATTGAGGCCACTTGGAGGTTTATCTATGTCCTCAGAATCACTTGAATAGTGTTAATGGTTCCTGTAGTCTGCAATTTTTTCCCCTCTGGAAATCCATTCCTACTCCCACACCACTCCAAGAGTGCTCATCCCAAATTGTATAGCTAAAAGTCTATAGAGATTCTCAGTCATCCAGGTCATGGTTGTCCCAAAGGAACCAGGAGCACTAACTCAGGTGGCCCTGAGGACACAGATAAACCTTCCAAGTGGCCTCAACCACCCTCTAAAAGGACGCAAATGACCAGCGGTCTACAAGGAATATAAATCCTTCCATTCCCCACCATCCAGTCAGAGCTGAAGAAGCTACTTGGATGAGAAGCGAAACGTCTTCAAAAGGAAAAAACAAGAAAAGTCCAGTTGCCTCCTGAAAAAGCACCTTTTGGCACATAAAGGATAATAGCTAAATTTAATGCAAGATTCCTAAACCGTCTTCTACTCACCTCTAAATTGCGCATCCCTGTTTCAAGCATGTGAGAAACTGGACCTTTGGCAGCATTAATTGCACATTCCTGAAAGATACAAAGGAAGCCATGAAACCCTTTTCTTAGATTTCTGCTTCTGAGAAAACCTCTTCTCTTCAATTTCATCACTTAGCACTAGAAATTTAGGGCTTCATTCTGTTCGTAAGTTGAGGACTATCTGTACTTTTAAAAAGAGCTCAGTTTAATTTCTCGTGCTGAAGAAGGGAAGGGAAAATGCCAACCTTGCTATAGCAGAGGGTATCATATGATGTACAGTATATCAAGCACAACAGGTGAGATCATGATTATCCTAATCACAATTAGAGGATTTTGTCACCACGCCTTTTTAAAATGGTGGTTTTTGAAAAGAAATGATCTACAGCCAAACAATGGGGGATCCCAAACCCTCTTTTGGCTCACCTTGGCATGAATCAAGTTGTAAATTCCATCAGAAATCACCTCCTTTGGAAAGGTACTGAGGATATCCTTTAGAAATGCCGCACATTCTGTCAACAGAAAAACACAGTAACAACTCATTTGTGAGTGGAGTGGAATGGAATGGACTGGACTAGACTAGAATAGAACAGAATAGAATGACAGAGTTGGAAGGGACCTTGGAGGTCTTCTAGTCCAACCCCCTGCTTAGGCAGGAAACCCTGTAGCATTTCAGACAAATGGTTATCCAATCTCTTCTTACAAACTTCCAGTGTTGGAGCATTTACAACTTCTGGAGGCAAGTTGTTCCACTGGTTAATGGTTCTCACTGTCAGGAAATTTCTCCTTAGTTCTAAGTTGCTTCTCTCCTTCGTTAGTTTCCACCCATTGCTTCTTGTCCTGCCCTCAGGTGCTTTGGAGAATAGCTTGATTCCCTCTTCTTTGGGGAAGCCCCTGAGATATTGGGACACTGCTCTCATGTCTCCCTTAGTCCTTCTTTTCATCAAACTAGCCATACCCAATACCAGCAATGGTTCTTTATATGTTTTAGCCTCCAGTCCCCTAATCATGTTCACATTTACAAAGCTTCCCTCCGCCAGTCATTTCCATGCAATCTTTGCTTGAGTGTGGCTATTTCCATGCGTTATTGCAGCCAGCAAGACTTTCACAGAGATACCTCAGAATAACATAGCATTTCTCTAGAGCAGAGGTCTCCAAATGTGGCAACTTTAAGACTTGTGGACTTTAACTCCTAGAATTCCTCCTCCAGTCATGTAAGCTCAGGAATTCTGGAAGTTGAAGTCCACAAGTCTTAAACTTGAAGACCCTTGCTCTAGAGCAGTGTCTCTCAAACTTGCCTACTTTAAGACGGATGGACTTCAACTCCCAGTATTCCCCCAGCCAATCACCACTGTTTTTAGGAGCAGGGAATCCCCACTTCTAAATCAGGTGTAAAAAAGCCAACTCAACTTTTTCAGCAGTTGAGAAGAATATTACCTGCGGCACCAGGTCTGAAGTGAGGTTCTTGGTGCCAGCAGAGAAGCATCAGCCGAACCATCCTGTTCCGATGAGGTACATTTGGTATGAATGCTGCTTCGATCCCTGGGCGTAAACCGTTGCAGATCCCAGTTATAGCTCGAAGCAAAGTCTTTTTTCCTATAAGAAGGGGGAAATAAAAGTTATGTACAGAAGAACCCTGCTATTAGCAGCCTATACCAGTGATGCCCAACCATGGGAAGTTTAAGACCTGTGGACTTCAACCCCCAGAATTCCCATGGCTGCCTGCCTTATATATACACACACAACATGAAAGAAAAAAAACACAAGGGGGCAGCATTAATCCAAAAATCAGACTTTTTTTTCTTTCTTCTAATTTTTTTTTATAGCAATTCTTCACAGAACTGGTCCAAATTGCAACCACTGATAATAGTTTTTTTCAATTTCCATATTCCACGGAGGATGCGTGATCATTGGAATTTCAGATCCAAGTGGTAGGTCCCCCTTTTCAGGAAACCTGTAACTTCAGATGATTACTAAGTGATTGGTCATGAGTCAAGGCCTAACCTGGACAGTATTTTCCATTATACAACAGCAAGAGAAGGTGAGATTCCAGTCAGGTTACCTGCAGGAAAGGACCCACTCAAAGGAAGATTACTTTAGGTTGAGCATTTTATTAGACTGCTTACCTGTCAGTGGCTTTTGTCGACTTAGGAGTTCCCAACACATCATGCCAAAACTAGACACAAACAATGAAAAGGAAAACCAGGTGTTATTTGGTAACATCTCTTATCTAGACAGTTTCCCCAGCCCGATGCACCTGTTACGTTGGAATTCAAATGACTCCTTAACACCTCTTGACCTCCAAGAGCACCAAAGGCCCCTCATTTCAACCCTGAGCTACAAATATTCTCCTTTATTGATCAATATGAGTGTATCCTTTTGTCTGAAGGAATATTATTATCCCTCTTATCAAGATCGTGTGAAGTATTAGTACCGCTTGGAAAAGCCTTAGTAAGACCATACTTAGAAGACTACGTGCAGTTTTGGTCAACACATTATAAAAAAAAAGATGTCAGGGACTCTGGAAAGAGTGCAGAGAAGAGCAACAAAGTTGATTAGGGGGTTGGAGACTAAACCATGTAAAGAACGGTTGCAGGGATTGGGTCTGTCTAGTCTAGTGAAACAAAGAATCAGGAGTGACATGGTAGCAGTGTTCCAATATTTGAGGGGCTGCCATGAAGAAGAGGGGATCAACCTATTCTTCAAAGCAGAACAAGAAGTAATGGAGACTAATCGAGAGAAAAAACCTAGAAGTAAGGAAAACTTTCCGAAGAGTGACAACAACCAGTCGAACGGCTTGCCTTCAGAAGTTGTGGGTGCTCCAACACTGGAGGCTTTTAAGAAAAGACTGGACAGCCATTTGTCTCAAATTGCATGGGTCTCCTGCTTGAGCAGTGTTTGGATTAGAAGACCTCCAAGGTCTTTACCAACAATATCATTCTGTTATTATTTTCCGGATGGAAATTCCTCCAGAGCACACTGAATAAATAGTAACTGCAGTGATTATTGGTGGGTTTTGGAGGCCTTGCATTTGATTCTACAATGATGGGATCATTTCTTGTATGCTTAACTGATCACAGCAACCGTACCGTTTCCACACCTAGGATGATGTATTCTTTGAGTAAAGGCAATATTCTTCTTCTGGATATTACAATATTTCAGCTTTAACCACAACAACACAAGAGCACACAACAGATATAAACTAAATGCAAACCACTCCAAACTCGATTGCAGGAAGTACAATTTCAGCAACAGAGTGGACAACGTCTGGAACTCACTACCTGATTCTGTTGTCACCTGCTCCAACTCCCCCTCCTTTACCCTCAAACTAACCACTATTGACCTCACCCCATTCCTAAGAGGTCTGTAAGGGGCGTGCATAAGCACACCATCGTGCCTACCGTCCCTGTCCTATTGTCCCCAATTATTGGTTCCTATTTCTTGTATTTAAACTTATGTTTATTCTTGTTTCTGTTGTATTGCAAGCTTTTGACAAATAAACAAACAAACAAATACATACATAAATCAAATTTATATTAGCTGTTCATTCCTTGTTTTACAAAAACAAATTGGAAAGTTGACTTGGAAAAACTCTAGCTACAGTTTCTAAATGTAATAGAAACTGAGTATTCTTGGACTTAACAAAATCTGTTTTGATTAAAATCTAAGGGTACACAATGCATGAAAAAAATGAAATGGGACCCCCACCAAAGACTAAATTCTTGGCCAATCTGTTGCTTCTGAAGAAGCCATAATTAAGACACAGTAATAACTCTCCTGCTTGCATTATTCCACAACTAATAACACATTCCTTTTGTAGTTTCATCCTGCTAATATGCTCCTGCACCTCCAAAGCCAGTTTTCCTCACAGTTGGAACTCAGCAATCAGTAACAGCCTCTTGATGAGGAAGAATCAGCTTCCAAAATACCCATTACTCCATTGCTAAGGGAAAATGTATGACTTCCTTCTTTCTCCAGTTTTGAAATCTAATACAAGCTTACTATGAAAAGTAAAGAAGCAACCTGGTTGGGCTCCTGGTCAGACAATCCACCATATCTAGATTAGCTAACCCGGCCATACAGTCGAACTATTGCTTCACCTTGACAAACAATGCCCTGAGATTCTTTTCTTAAAGTAAGACTCACCTATAAACATCTCCTTCTTGTGAGAATTGACCTCCTTGAAGTATTTCAGGAGACAGGCAGAGCAAATCCCAGCAACTACTGTTGTTACAGTTGTGCAAAGCTGCCCTCAGCTGCTGTTTTCTCCAGGCGGGTTGGCCAAAATCTGAGATCTGCAAAATTAGATTGGGATTAGGATTGGGGTGGAATGGAATGGAGCAGAATAGAATGACAGAATTGGAAGAGACCTTGGAGGTCTTCTAGACCAGGGGTCACCAACCATTTGGACCTCAGGGACCACCAAACTCATAATTTTAAATCCCGAGGACCAGAGACCCTGGGAAAATCCCCCCCAAATCTGCAAGAAAATTCCCCACCCCATTTTCCTACCGATCGATCATTCTTTATTTGGGATCTCAGGATACCAACAGCTCCATTCTCAGAGGGAGGGAGGGAGGGAGGGAGGGAGGGGGAGAGAGAGAGAGAGAGAGAGAGAGAGACTTTTGGCTTCATGCAAGGAAAGCAGCAGAAGCAGCAGAAGTCTTTCTTTCTCTCCCTCAAACTCCACCAGAAATGAGTCTTTGTGAGATTTGTTACACTGGTGCAGCCTCTTGGAGCAGGATGCCTTGCAGGGTCCCAAAGACTCATTTCTGGCAGAGTTTGGGGGAGAGAAAGAAAGACTTTTGCTGCTTTCCTTGTGTGCAGCCAAAAGCAGAAGAAGAAAGAAACGGAAAAAAGCAGCCCGGTGGCCAGGCCAGGCATGTGGGGCGAGTAGGGCAAGTTCCCCCCTCCACTCTTTCTCTCCTCCCCTCACTACCTCGTGTTGTTCACAATGCAAGCGACATAAGCCTTGTGTTCCTGTGGGTCATGTGGTGGCACAGCCTTGTGTTCCCATGCAGCCTGGATTGATTGCTTTGGGGGTGACATTTCTCTGCGGACCACCAAAAGTTTCTCATGGACCATCAGTGCTCCCTGGCCCACTGGCAGCCCCTCAAATATCGGAACATTGCCATCATGTCTCCCCCAGTCCTTCTTTTCATCAGACTAGACATACCCAGTTCCCATATCCAAATGGAAAGATAACTTATGAAACCAGGCAGGTGTTCACTACAGGTAGTTTTCAACGTACAACCATTTCCTTATTGACTGCTTGAAGTTATAACAGCACTGAAAAAAGGCAACTTATGACCAGTCCTAAAACGTATGACGGTTATAGCATCCCCATAGTCACATGATCAACATTTGGGCACTTGGCATCTGTCATGCATTTACAATGGTTATAATATCTTGGAGTCATGTGATTGCCATCTGTGACCTTCCCAAAGTCAGTGGGGAAGCCCTGTTCGCTTAACAGCCAAATGTTTCATTTAACAACTGCAGTGATTCACTTAATATTTGGGGCAACAAAGGTTGCAAAGTCAGGCATGACTCACTTAAAAAACACCTTTGTCGTCAGCAGAAACGGAGTGGGGAAAGCAGCACATTCCTTAAATGCCTCAGATAATCGCCTTGGCAGCCCAATATTACTGGAGAGCATGATTGATGACTCTTGGCTATGGATGTGTCCGATTGGAGAATATACATCCAGGGGAGTGGGGGGAAGACCAGGGTCAAGGGGGAAATGAATGATGTGTCTTAGTGTTGGCTGCACCCAGCTAACGCCGGCATGGTCACTCCTAATAAATCATTTGTTTTTTACTCTGAAAGACGCGGCTAGAGACTTATGATTTGAATGGGGGTGGATTTGTTGGCACTATCTATAGTTCAGGAAGAGTCCCCAGGTGCAATTAAAGTTTTGTTCTGACACCCAGTCAAAAAGAAGGGAGGAAATGTTTGAAATGCCTACCTTCGCTCTGTATTCAAGATCTAACAAGACATTGGAAGGTTTGAGATTGTGGTGAAGAATGGGAGGCTCCAAACTGTGAAGGTAGCTTAGACCGGTGGCGACATCTGACAGGATCCTTATGCTCAAAGGAACAGGCAGATCTGGATAGAGTTCATGCTGAGGGGGGAGAAAGTTTATTGAACACACTGTTTTTCAAAACACTGATTTAACATGCAGGCTGTATTTCCATATTAAAGGTATTAGAGATTTGCAGGAAAATCCTGAGCTCCTCCTTCTGCTAGTTGAAAATGGATAAATTAACCCAGAATGTGTTGCTTCATGTGAGATACTGGTTGGGTGTGGCCTTTCCAAGCTAAGATGATAAACCAACATTTGTTTTTAAGAAGGGTAGTAGTTCATTTGAAGGAACAACCTAAAGTCCTATTCTGCTGTGCTAAGATGCTGAATCTCTGCTTGTTCTATTCCAAGAGCTTCTCTTCTGGGCAACAGTGCCTTATCTGAGCCTCACTCTCTTCATGCCATTGCTTCATTGCCAGGCTCCCAAAACCAAGAAAGGCATGTGTTGTTTCTTCCGAGTAGATGCCTTTATTATTCCACCCTTGCAGACAGAATCTTGCCAAACGGAAGCATGCTGCTATCTGCAATAACCCTATACTCTGAGAACTGTTAGGGAGGAGCCGTCTTCACCCTTTTCTCTCACACAAACTATCTGAGCTGAACTGCCTCTTACTCCTCTGGAATGCAGCCCCTCCCTCCTGCGAACCCAACTCCTTACTACATTCCATCGCACCCCTCCAAAGGAGAGCCAGCCAAGGGGATTTTTCCAGGGCTGGGCTGCTGGGGGTTTGCAGGGGTTTGGGAGAACCCCTAGCTAAGATTCTGTGCAGTTTGGAACCCCCCCAAATCCCCGCCCACCTTACCCCGGCCCTCCCAGGAATCCCCACGTGGCCCATTTTGGATGCAGGTAAGTGCAGGGCACGCACAGAGACCCAGGGAGTTGAAAAACAGGCCTCCCAGAAGTTCGGGAAGGCCAGAAATGGGCCCGTTTCTGGCTTCCAAAGAGCCTCCGGAGCCTGGGGAGGCCGTTTTCACCCTCCCGGAGGTTCAAGGAAAGCCCAGGGAGAGTGAAAATGCCCCCCCACCCCCGTGGTGCAGGAAACCGACTAGGCCATGCCCATCATGGCCATGTCCACCTAGCAAATGGGCAGAGAACCCTTTGCTACAATTTTTGAAGCCCGCCCCTGGATTTTTCTCTTGCTTCTCCAACTTACATCATGAATGAGCAAAGAGAGAGAACCATTGTGCATCCATGTCGTTGCAATCCCAATGAAACCTTGGAACTGGCAAATACCCAAAAGCGGCAAGAGATGGTTGCATTGTAAACGTTGCGTGTTTGCTGCTTCTTGAAGCAGGGCCCTGAATTCTCTGCAAGGGGGAAAAGATCTGCACGTCAGACTGTTTCAACAGAACAAGACAACGATCATTTGTTACGGCAAAACGATCTATCGGTGTGTGCTTCCATTTTCTCTCCTTTGATTGTAGCTGCTGTGACAGGAGGGACACCATGACAGCTGCAATTTTGTGCATCATGTTAAGAGCAGACCAACAGTGAAGCTGATGCAATATAAGGCTGATACAATAAGGACGAATCAGCACAGCATTGGTACTGCCTCTTTAAGGCTGAGGATGGGTTCTACCACTTTAAGAGAAGTTTATATAAGGCAGCCTTGTTTCTCTCTCCTTGTGTCCGATATTCATTGCAGAACTCTCCGTGTAGAGTTAAGAAGAAGAAAGATTGCTTGTAAGGTATTTTGCCTACCACGTATATTTCTGTATATGTCTTGTACGTAAACCATTGTTAAGTGTCTAAGTCTCTGTGTGCTGTGTTTTGCTCCTGGGTTGTCTCATAATAGTAGTCATGCTGCAAATGCTCTAACACATCAGTTGTAAGTCTCCCAGTTCAGTGCCAACATAACTGATACTGAACGAGTGGTCCTTCAAGAACTAACTATAGTAACTTTTCTTCAGGCTCCTTGGAAGGAAGGTCTGCATGAGGTTTTATCCAATCAAGATGGTAGCCACAACACAACACACACAAAAGAGGGGGCAAGGCTTCAATTACATTGTGGTCAACATCTTGAGTTTTCTTTTTTAATTGTCTTAAAAAAAACTTTTCATGGGGAAAGCATGAATGGCCTTTCCGACTACCACCAATTATGCAGTTGTGTTTGGGAAAATAGCAGGAATCAGTACATCCAAAGCACAATGAATGAGCGTTACCTGTAAGAGAAGAACAGGCAAAGCTAGGGGGTGGAGTTAAATGAGTCATCAGCCTAGAGTTGTTAGGTTGCCACAAATGTTCCCAAGTCCAACCCCTCTTGAATCCCATTAATCCTTATCCGATGCCAATTTAGATTTGAACTTTGGTTGACTAGATTCTTGTGTATCGGGCATGAGCAATAAATCTTCTGAATGATAACTTAATGTATGGTCCTGATTCTTTGTGCCTGACAGCACCCTGGCACATGCTCCTTCATGATCAAAGTCACTTCCTGGTCAAATATGTCTTTTATATACACACACATACTGCGAGCACCCTTGCTTCTGAGGAAGTGTGAAAAAGAGGTGATTTCAGAGAATAGCAGAGCGGTGTTGGATATCCAGAAACTTTCTAAAGTGAGCTCAGCTTGTGCTCTTTGAGAGCCTTCCTCATTCAACAGTCAGGAAATCACACCGAAGCACACGTGTGATCGGTGGCAGAGAATTATGATAAAATAAATAAATAAAATAAACCATGGGAAGACAAAGCCTCACACAGCCAGCATGTTAAAAGAAAAAAAACAGCAGGGAAAACAAATAAGAACAAGAGCTGGCAATGGCTAAGAGCTGTTGTGACCCCCCAGCGGTTGGCAGAGCTGGCAACAGATTCGGACAGTAGTGAGGAAGTTGGGGAGGAAACTGGAGGCTGAGGAAGGCTCGGACAAGGGCTCTGCGTCAGAGGCAGAGATGGGGCCAGGGCAGGCTGGCAGTCATCAGCTGCCTTTCGGCTTGGACAACAGTGAGGTGGGGGAGCTTCTGGAACCAGTTTCCAGCCTGCACATGCGCAGAGCTGCCAATAGGGAGGTGCAATTAAGAACTCGGGGTTGACGTAGGAGGAAGGCCACAGGTGGATGATGAATGGCCCCTCCCATCAGGATTAAAAGAGAAGCAAAAGGGGAGGGGGCTCTTGCAGGAAACAACTTGCTCATTTGGTCGTTTGTTTGTTTTAGCCTCTTGGAGATTTGTCTGTATACCCAGCCCTTCCCTGTCAGCAGTGAGTGTGGAACTCTTTACCAGGCAGCGTTGCAAGATTGATAAAGGTCTAAGCTCATGAGTCTACTTTTGCAAGACTGTTTGCCAAGCTGTTGGCTGACTGTGAATGAAATAAATTCACATTCATGTAATAAAAGAGATTATTCCCGGGACTCAGAATTGACTTAGTGCTTTTTGGGGAGGCCTAGGACAGAACAAGAGCAGGTATGTTGAAGAAAGAGACAGAGGGGCTAATTCTGCACAAGACCCTTAAGAACAAATGCATGCAGAATTGAGGAGACAGTTTAGCAAATGCCACCTCTGCAAAGAAGCTGGAGAAACAGTGTTTAGCTGTTGCAAGAAGATTGCACAGACTGACTGCAAACAACGGCATGATAATGTAGCAACAATCCTGCACTGCAAGAAGTACCATTTGCCTGCAAGCAAAAACTGCTGGGACCAGAAATTAAATACGGTAATATAAAACTGAACTGGGACTTTAGAATTCAGACAGGTACCTGCCGCTTAACACCCCAGACTTATCAATTGTCAGTAAGAAAGAGGAAAAAAGTCTGGTTAATGGATGTGGCAGTAGCTGCGGAAAGCAGAATAGAAGAAAAGGAACTGTGAGAAAATAACAAAATATAAGGACCTACAAATAGAAATAGAACGACTGTAGCAAGAGAAAGCAAAGGTAATTCCAATAGTCATAGGTGCCTTGGGTGCAACCTCAAAACAACTGGAGCAATATTTGAACATCATTGGCATTGACAAATCCACCCGTAGTCAATTGCAAAAGGCAGCCTTACTTGAAACAGCTTACATCCTGCAATGATAACTCTGATACCTAAAACATCAACATTTGCCTATGCCAGCTCCTTGGGGGGGATTCGATAGGTGGACAACAATGCCAGATTCAGTCTGAACATCTATCTGGCTGACTGTGTAATGAATCATAATAAAATAAATAAACCAACCTTTCTCCTGCTCTTTGGTTACTCAACAGCTTCACGGAGACATCCGTGTTCCAAGCCACGTGGAAGGCTTTCAGCGAGATGCCAAAGCCTGTCTGACTCAGGGAAATGTTCTCGAGATCTTTCTGGGAAATGATAGGCACCAGGTTGGACATTTTAGGATGTCTGTCCAGGATAACTGAAAAAGAAGTGAAACTGTTACAGAAAAGGAAAGAGAAGAGAAGAGAACTAAATTTGCAACGAACGAATTATTGTGGACACTCACCAGCCAAATCCACAATTTTGCAACTAAATGATTAAAGCCCAAATAAAAAATATGTATATAAAAGTGATAGTAAGCTAAGTACAAATATATGGTAATAGTAGGCTGATAAGAAGTTGACATAGATAGCAAAACAGGAACTGCAATATTTATGTGACATTAAGATCTTAAAACTCAAGACACAGCAACAAAAACCACAAACAGGCACAAGGTCTAGCCGTGACTGGTTGTTCAGCCTGCAAATCTTCCTAATTTGCCACAGCAAAAAAAGGCAATGAAAGGTATTTTTTAAGCTCAAAATAATCCCATATTAGTCAAAATCAGGCTGTTTTACAATCATGTTGTGTTGCAGGACAGTGGAAATGTAGGCACTTGCTTTTCAAAATTGGAATGCAGCCCCAGAAAGTTGAAAAGTTCATTGGGAAAGCATCAAAACAGAATTGAAAGACTACAATCTATTTTTCTTTCTTTCTCTTTCTCTTTCTCTCTCTCTTTTCCTCTCTCTCTCTCTCTCTCTTTCTCTTTCTTCCTTTCTTTCAGAATTTGGGTCTTTTCTTTTTCTTCTGGAGCTGTGGAGAAAACTTTTTTGTTTTTGTTTTGGTCATCCTGTTTCAGGGGTAGGATTCAAATTTTTAACAACCGGTTCTGTGGGCATGTCTTTGGTAGTGGGCGTGGCTTGGTGATCACGTGACTGGGTGGACATGGCTTGGTGGTCATGTTAATGGCTGGGTGTGGCCAACTCAATATTACTCACATCGAGGCATGCATCTCCTCGCCTGGCCTCTCATGACTGTGGGGATGCTGCAAAAGTCCTAAGTGTGAAAAATGATCATAAGTCACTTTTTTCAATGCCATTGTAACTTTGAACGGTCACTCCACACAAACAAAGTACCAGCAAAGGAGGGGGAAAAAAAACTCCAGAGAAGTTCCTGAGACAGAAAGTCTAGTCCTGCCAAGAATGTAATAAGGGTTAACGGAGAGGCAGTTTCTGTAAGCAACACCAGAATGTTTCCTTCCTGCCTTCCTTACAGGATTAGGCCAGTAATTTCTTCTAACAACCGGTTCTCCGAACTGCTTAGAATGTTAACAACCGGTTCTAGCGAATAGGTGCGAACTGGTAGAATCCCACTCCTGTCCTGTTTACTGAAGATTGTCACCTCCTGAAGCTGACTGTGTAAAAAAAAAAAAAAAAAGCAGAACCAACTCATTGCAAAATTTACACGGGCTTACGGGCGTTGGTGAAAGATCTTACGGGTACAACTTGCACAAAACTCTAAACAAAGAAGTGGGTTTTCTAAAACCTTTGACAGAGTTGCTTGGTAGTCAGATGGGCAGCATAGGCAGTAAATTAAGTAAATAAATCAATAAAATCAATTCAAATGTAAAAAGATCAGAGCAGAAGGGTCCATGAAGGAGTGGGATGCAAATATTTTTTTTACTACCTGTTCTGTGGGTGTGGCTTGGTGGGTGTGGCCATGTGACCACATGGGTGTGGCTTTTTTGCAGCAACATCTCCCCTGCCCCCCCGTGCTCCGTTTTTTTTTTTTGCTTCCTGGGCCTCAGGGAAGCCTCCTGAGAGAATCAGTAAGACAGGGAGGGGCATCCCAGGACAGCTGATTGTCAGAACAGCTGATTGTCGGGAGGAAAGAAAAAAAAGAAAGAAATACCCGGCTGAACCAGGCCGAACCAGTAGAATACCACCACTGGGTCCATGGGATTAGATGGTTTCATCCAAACATGTGTTCCTGTTGTGATCCCCAACTCCACCTATTTCATACATGCACATGAAGTCCCAAACCATTACAGTAGTCCTCACCTGATGACTTCAACTGAACCCTAAATTTCCATTGCTCAGCAAGACAGTTTCCCCCCCTGCCCATTTTATGACCTTTCTGGCCATATCTGTTAAGTGAATCACTGCAGTTGTTAAGTTATGTTGAGTAAATCAGACTTCTGAGTTGTCAGAGGATCGCAAAAAGTTACCACATGACCCTGGGATGCTGCAACCATCATAACTATGGGCCAATTGCCAAGCACCCGAATTTTGACCACCTGTCCATGGAGATGCTGTGACGATCACCAGTGTGAAAAACGCTCATATGTCACTTTTTTTCAGCGCCATTGAAATGTCAAACAGAATGTCAGCGTTCCAGCAAACCTCCTCTCCAACCAATAACTCCGAGACAGACATCGCTCAAAAGTTATTTTTATTTCGGATAGTAATTGGCACAACTGGGGGAATCCCGAATCTGAAAATTCCGGGCTTCCTTGCAATAATCAAAGCTACAAATCCATCCCCTGCACCCATCATCATATCACATGCCCCAATCACCATCCGTCCCAACTGAAGACTTCCCCTCACATATGCACACAATAGCATGATCTCGAACTACAAAAATAATGTTATTTTGTCTAACTACATATGCCCAAAGAACTTCCACCCTCCCACTCCCAGGCTCAAATGGGGCAGCGTGAGAGCATCTGGTTTCAATATGGCTTTCAAAGCTGACACAGTCATTAAACAATCTGTTGTAAGTCAAGGGCTACCTGTATCAGAGATCCCCCTGTTTTGGGGGGTTTGGATCATATTGAATTGTTGTGGCTCCGATTCCCGAGCCTGTGCTGTTAGAGGAAGAGGACTCGGAAGATGATGAGGAGGAACAGGGAATGCCTTCCTCCCCAGGACCTTCCTCTCTGGCAATGCCTTCCTCCCTGATAATGCCTCAGGTTTCAGCAGACAACCGAGAGGAACAGCCTGAGATTAATCAGGAGGAGGAGGGCATATCGGAGCAGCCCCTGACAGGGAGTCAAGAGGACAAATGTTGGCTTGATCCTAGGCAGCGTCATAGGGTGAAACGTGAGCAGCAACATAGAAGGCGTGGGAGGGTCAGAGAGTGAGCTGAGTTATTGAGCCACACCCCACAGGGGATAAAAATGGGTGTGTTGTGGGCTGGAACTTTGTACGGGGCAAAGTTTACTCTTCTTTCAGGTTTTTCGTCGTGAATGTTTTTCGTGGTCTGCCTTGTAAGTTTCAGTGAGTAGCTTTTATCTGTTATCATTTCGGACTTGGCAGGCAGAGCGTGTTGGAATGCCCGGGACATTATCCGTTATAAAGAATTAACTCTGTGAAGTCCGAGTCAGCTTGCCTGCCTGTGTTTGTGTGAGTTTGTACTCTTTCATCTTTTTGGAAAGAAGAAAGGCGAGACAGAACATTGAATATTGCAACTATGGAAGTGTTGACAAGACAACCCAGACAGTAGCATCCAGGAAGGATCATTCACAGCCCGGTTGTCTTCACAAGGCCCAAGAAACTAAAAAAAGGCATCGCAAGGACTATCCATGGCTTGATCTTATCTAAGGGATGCTAGGAGGGAGAGCATTTGAGGAAGACTTCCGAGAAAATTAGCTCACACTCTTTTATCCAGAAGGTTTAATCATGCGTAAGCTTAATCTTTCTTTGCTTATTTTGTTTCAGACAAAGAGCACAAAGAGAAAGCTTGCAAAAGAGAGAAAATTCCCATTAGATAGCTGGATTCACTGAAACAACATGTAATCTGCTTAAAAACCAGGAAGTTTTACAAGCCATCTAAAAATAGAACAGAATAGAATAGAATATGAATTAAGGATAGAATTGAGCAAAATAGAATAGGAAATAAGAGTAGAGTAGAATAGAATAGAATAGAGTAAGGAATGAATAGAGTAAGGAATGAATAGAATAGAATAGAATAGAATAGAATAGAAGAGTTGGAAGGGATCTTGGAGGTCTTCTAGTCCAACCCCCTCCTTAGGCAGGAAATCCTCTACCACTTCAGACAAGTGGTTTTCCAATCTCTTCTTAAAAACTTCCAGTGTTGGAGCATCCACACCTTCTGGAGACAAGTTGTTCCACTGATTATAGATTAACAGAGTTGGAAGAGACCTTGTAGGTCATCTAGTCCAACCCCTCCACGCCCAAGCATGAGACCCTACACCATTTCTGACAAATGGCAGTCCAATTTCTTCTTGAAAGCCTCCAGTGATGAAGCCCCACAACTTCCAAAGGCAACTTCTGTTCCATTGGTTGATTGCTCTCACTGTCAGAAAAATTCTCCTTATTTCCAGGTTGAATCTCTCCTTGTTCAGTTTCCATCCATTATTATTCCTTGTCTGGCCTTCAGGTGACTTGGGAAATAACTTGACGCCCTCCTCTCTGTGGCAGCCCCTCAAATATTGGAAGACTGCTATCCTGTCTCCCCTGGTCCTTCCTCTTCACTAGACTAGCCATGCCCAGTTCCTGCAACCATTCACTGTATGTTTTAGCCTCCATCCCCTACTCATCCTGGTTGCTCTTCTCTGCACGTTTTCTAGAGTCTCAACATCTTTTTTATAGTGTGGTGTCCTAAACTGGATGCAGTACTCTAGGTGTGGCCTTACTAAGGCTTTATAGAGTGGTATTAGTACCCCACTTGATCTTGATTGTATCCCTCTGTTAATGCAGCTTAGGATCGCATTGGCTTTTTTGGCTGCCGCTGCACACGGCTGGCTCATATTTAACTGGTTGTCCACTAAGACTCCAAGATCCCTCTCCCAGTTACTGCTATAAATCAAGTTTGGTCACATGATGGCCACTTAATGACCAAAATCCTGGGGTCAACTATGGTCATAAATTGAGGACTACCTGTAAACAAGTACGATCCATCTGAACACCCATCTTATGTGGGTTCCTCTATTTGAAATATAAACACAATGCCTAACCAAACGGATGTTTGAACTGTATAAACAAAGACGCCAAAAACTGCTATGTGGAGAGGAGGGAAAAATAATTGGAAACAATGTTGGATTATACACAGTAAAATCATAGGCAGTAGAAATCCACTTATACTTTCTCAATTTTTTTAAAAAATCCCCTAAATATCAATCATTACAATCCTGAAAGTGTCAAAGTTGCCCGAGGAAAGTTTTGATTCTGGAAACTTTTGTAGAACATATTTTATTCTGGGAATGTTTTCAACAGGTTCCCAATTTTTCCTTGTCTCTGAGCCAAAGGATGAGTATTTTTAACCTAGGACTGTATGTTATGTAATGATTGGCTTAGCATGTTGCACGAATCCAGCCTGACTGGTTAGTTTTTATGAGGTGCTGTTCAATGTCAGTCCCCAAAACGAGTCAACTCTGTTACCAAATTAAGTCTGTTTATATAACACTAGCTTGATACCTGTGCTTCAGTATGAAACTATGTGGTCAGGCTTAGTTTTTTGGGAGGAAAATAAGCGGGGGGGAATTGTGCCTCTGCTTACCAGAATCCATCAGCTAGCATCCTGTCAGTGTGTGAGAGAGTTGAAGGCTGTTTGGAAAGTGAAACAGTATTTGCTGTGTGAGCAAGGAGACAGCAAGGAGCCTGGGCGTGGCTTAGCTCCACTGTTCTGTACTAAAGCTGCTTGGTGCTGGGAAACTAAAACTGAAATTCCTCTCCCCTGCTTGTGTTTTGCACTTGGAACAGATTTCTTTTCAGGTGGGGAGGGGGAGTAGAACTCCTTAGCATCAGAGCATGTTAATAACAATAATATAGGAAATGCTAATGCTCTGGTGGTTATTTCGAAAAACCCTTTCTTAGTGAGCACCTAGAAACCAAGAGGAGTATAAATGCCAAATGTCAAGTTTGTAGGCTTTACGGTTCTGGGGGTTTTGTGATGATGCATGAGTATTGCTTTTTATCTATATATATAGATAAAATAAGCACCTTAGATGAAGTCAGGATGGGAAGCTAGAAGTTGGCTGGACTTAGAACATAGAATACAGAATAACACAGTTGGGAGGGGCCATGGAGGTCTTGTAGTCTAATCTCCTGTTCAAGCAGGGGACTCTATACCATTCTGAATAAATGGATGTCCAATTTCTTCTTGAAAATCTCCAGTGATAGAACACCCACAACTTCTAAAGGCAATACAGGAGATGACCAGGCTGAGGCCAGGGGAAAGAGTCATCAGTCCCTTCGCGCCCACAAGAGATCCAAGTCCAGTCCACCTTGAATTCCTTCCACCCTTATCCCAAAGGTGCTTTTTCAGGAGGCAACTGGACTTCCTAGTTCTTCTTTTTTCTTGCAAGATGTTTTGCTCAGGGGTGGGATTCAAATTTTTTAACAACTGGTTCTGTGGACGTGGCTTAGTTGGTGGGCGTGGCTTGGTGGGTCATGTGACTGGGTGGATGTGGCTTGGTGGTAATGTTATTGGCTGGGCGTGGCCAACTCAATATCACTCAAATCGAGGCATGCATCTCCTCGCCTGGCCTCTCATGACTGTGGGGAAGCTGCAACAGTCGTAAGTGTGAAAAAGGGTCATAAGCCACGTTTTTCAGTGCCATCGTAACTTTGAATGGTCCCTCCACACAAGCAAAGTACCAGCAAAGGAGAGGAAAAAAAACTCCAGAGAAGTTCCTGAGACAGGAAGTCTAGTCCTGCCAAGAAGGTAATAGGGGTTAATGGAGAGGCAGTTTCTGTAAGCAACACCAGAATGCTTCCTTCCTACCTTCCTTACAGGATTAGGCCAGTAATTTCTTCTAACAACCGGTTCTCCGAACTGCTCAGAATGTTAACAACCGGTTCTAGCGAATAGGTGCGAACTGGTAGAATCCCACCCCTGGTTTTGCTTCTCATCCTTCTTCAGCTTCTGGAATGAGAAGCAAAACGTCTTCAAAGAAAAACCAGAAAGTCCAGTTGCCTCTTAAAAAATGAACCTTTGGAATCAACCATGAACCTGGATGACGGTGCATCTCCATAGACTTCCACTCTTATCTACCCCCAATTTCCTTTATCTGTTAGTGGTTCAGATTTTTGCAAATAAATCCATATAGTCATTTGAACAACCTGGTCCTTCCTGATTTCCCTTGGGGCTAGCCAAGGGAATGGAACCATTAATGAATAGTTCTCACTATCAGGAAATTTCTTCTTAAGTTCATGGTTGGACTTCCAACCCTTGAAGAACTCCCCAGACTGTACCTATAGTAGTTGCCTAGCAGCATCGAGGAAGTCTTAACAGTTCCTTATCCCTGCCACCTATCTCTTAAGACACCTGTTTTTTGTCCAGCACGAATCTCTGAATTACAACACAAACCTGGCACTGGATCTCAGTGAAACTGAAGGACTAATTACAGAAGTTCGCTCACTGTTGTAGACGGGGAAGATTAAATCAAAGAGATGCTGCCTGCAGCAAGGAAGGAAACTCCCACATGGAGAATTAAAGGCAGGAAGGTTTCCTAAAACTACAAAGAACTGAACCGCCATTAAAGCGCATCACTCCCAGAAGCTAGCATGGAAGAAGAATTTGAAGCAAGGCAGGTGGTCCTCAACTTACATCCACATCGGTGCCCAAAATTTCTGTTGCTAAGTGAGACTGTTGTTCAGTGGGGTTTTGCCCCATTTTACAACCTTTCTTGCCGCCGTTGTTAAGGGAATACTGCGTGTGATGACCCAAAGGGGCGTGGCACAAAGGCAACACAGTCACATAAGTAACAAAAATCCCTTTAATACCTCCAACTTTGCCCCCAATGTCCAGTTACCTTAGGCTGGAGAAAAACTATCCCAAGAACAGTCTTTAAGTGGAAGAAATTCAGTCCGAAAGCAAAGTACATATAAACTGTAAATAAAAATCCATACAAACCATGCTGCAGCAATTAACTGGACAGGGCAGGATAAGGAATTGCAGACTTTAAAGGCCAACAAAACACACATTGTTGGGAAGACGCCAGGAACCCAGACAAGCCTCGACCATAAAAGATAACTCATGCAAGCTGTCCGCAAACTCCCTTCTTAAGCACTGTGTTCCCAGCTGCAGCTAATGAAGGGAATCAGGGCCCTTTCCTCTCCCCATAAGCCACGCAACTCACTCACGTTGCTCCCTTCTCTGTTCTTCCCTGTGTGCCCTAGGATGAAGAGGGGGTGGGCCTGGGTCTTCCTCTGACCCCCCTCTCCCTTGTTCTACCTCTGTCCTGCTCTGCCCAGCCGGCCTTTGCTCTTTCCCAGTTTCTTCCACATCCAACGGAACCACGCTCCCACTCCCTGTCAGCTGTTCGGCCTCCCCCTTCAAATCAGATTCTGACAGGGGCATGACACTGTGGCTGTTCAGTTAGGAACATGGTTGTTAAGTGAATCAGGCTTCCCCACTGACTTGTCAGTTGGTCGCAAAAGGGGATCACATGATCTTGGGACACAGCAACGGTCATAAATATGAGTCAGTTGCCAAGCTAAATTTTGATCCTGTGGCCATGGGGATGCTGCAATGGTCATAAGTGTAAAAATGGTCATAAGTCACTTTTTCCAGTTGCCAGTGTCATTTCAAATGGTCACTAAGTGAATTGTTGTAAGGCGAGGACTACCTGTAATTTAGAAACAACAGAAGGCTGCTTCGGTATTCCCTCAGCAGAGAATATTGGACCCTTTTTCTCCAGAGCTGAACTGTTTTCCTTAATTTGAATTGGCTCCATAAACAGTTGAGGAATCTACCTGCCCCAGAGTTCTACTTCCTATGGGGTGCACTACTTCGAACGCAGACCCGGAGTTTATACATGTTATACATAACCAAAGAGGTTTTTTTTTAAAAAGACCACCAAAAGCACCAAAGAACCACTGATTCAATGAAACAGCTGCTCCTCCGTCTATTCCATTTTAAGAGCTAAACTTGAGACAATGAATTATTTCCTTGTTTGTCTAGAATGTGGGGAATTCAAAGCTGTTTTTGTTCAGTTTAAGAAGGGATGGGAATTAGCAAAGTAAATGAAAGGTAGTTAAATATTTATGCCAGGGGATTTTTTAAAAAAATTGTTGCCTTGGGAGTCATGAACAAAAGGCCAGCACGGTTTACTATTAACTCTTATCCCCTACCAGGAGCCAAACGGGGATCTAGACTACAAAGGAAGGCAAACAGAGTCAGACTGTTCCACCCTTCCTGCTCAGAAAAGAGTCGCTTCAATGTTTGTTTCTTCCATCTCCACACTTTCACTTTTCCTTTCCTATCACACCAATTAAGACTGAATCTGCAGGCAAAAAGCTGGACTACAGTGGTACTGTGATGACCCCGGGCATGGCACGAACGCAACACAGTCAGATAATCAGTAGGAGTCCAACTATTATCTCCAACTTTGCCCCCAATGTCCTGGTTACCTTCTGGCTGGAGAAAAACTCTCCCAGGAACAACCTTTGACCGCAGAAAATTAAGTCAAAAACATGAGCAACACAAACTATAAATTAAAGTCCAAACAAGTCAAACTGAAGTAATTAGTTTGGCAGGGCAGGAGCAAGAATTTCAGACTTGAAAGCACGGCAAAACTCACATAGTTGGGAAGATGCCAGGAACACAGATAAGCCACGACAACACAGGATAAAGTCACATTTGCTCCCAGCAGCCTGCCGAACGCAGTCTGCCTTTCGTATCAACTGTCAGTGCCGTTGTAACTTTGAATGGGCACTAAATAAACAGTTGTAAGTCAAGAGTTTTGTATGGTTTTTCCATACAAATCCAGGAATGGGGTGTTTGAAAGTCAACTGATTAAACAAAAAGGTTGGAAACCATTTTAGTGGCAAAAAGTGCAGGTCGTCCTTGACTTACGACCACAATTGGGACCAGAATTTGTTACAAAGCAAGGCAGTTGTTAAGTGAGCCACACCTGCCTTTATGATCTTTTTGCCCCGGTTGTAAGTGACTCGCTGCAGTTGGTAAGCAAATTGTATGATCGTTCAGCAAATCGGGCTTCTCCTATTGGATAGTTGCTGTTCAGAATTTTCCCTGGGAAGGTCACAGAGAGTGATCACGTGACCTGCACCTATCCGAAATACTTGCCAGTTGCCAAGCAACTGAGTTTTGATCAGGTAACCATTGGGATATTATGACAGGTTGAGAACTCATCGTAAGTCACTTTTTCCAGTTATCGTAACTTCAAACAGTGGCTACATGAATGACTATAAGTCAAGGACTTCCTGTACAGATTTTTAAAGCCAGCTGGGTGACCTTGGGCCACTTCCTCTTTGCCAGCCTTAGGAAGGGGGCAATGGCCAACTATCTTTGATATCTTACAGAGGTGGTATTCAGCAGGTTCTGACAGTTCTGGAGAACCAGTAATGGAAATTTTGAGTAGTTCTGAGAACCGGGAAATCCCACCTCTGACTGGCCCCGCCAACCCCATCTATTCTCTGCTTCCAGAGTCCCAGCTGATTGGTTGGGTCTTCTTTGGTTGCCTTGCACAGGAGAATGGAGCTGGAAAGCAGGTTAGTGGGGTGGGGAGGGAATGGGGATTTTGCAGTATAACCTTCCCCTGCCATGCCTACCAAGCCACGCCCACAGAACTGGTAGTAAAAATTTTTGAATCTCACCACTGATATCTTACCAAGGGATTTGGCCAGTCAACAGATCCAAAGGCACACAGAGAGAGGAGGAGGAGGAGGAGGAGGAGGAGGAGGAGGAGGAGGAGGAGGAGGAGGAGGAGGAGGAGGAGGAGGAGGAGGAGGAGAATTCCCTATTGGTACAAAAGCAGTTCTTGATGACTTGGCTGATCCAGCTCCCAGCACAAACCTTGAAAATGTTGTTCCAACCAGAAATACAGTTGTCGCAAAGCCAACGTAATGCAACAATTAAAGCATGGAATCATGACCGAGAAGGTCCAGATTCAAACCCCATTCAGCCAAGATATCTCTGGACCATTCCTGACTGGCTTGGCAAACTTCATGAATCTAATTTTTAAGTAGAGTTTGTGGAAGAAGGCACAATGGGCACAAAAGACATTTAAAAAAAACCCACCAGAAGTTGGAGGAAAAACCAACACCCCCAAGGTAGGAGTCTTCATACCATTTCAGACCAATGATTGTTGAGGTTTCTTGAAAACCTCCAGCTATGGAGCAATTCCAGAAATAGGGGAATCCCCTACGAGGTGTTGAAATTTCAGGAAAAAAAACTTTGACTTCCCCGCATCTCTTGCAACATCTACTGGTAGCAGCAGAGAAAGCTGCAAAAATATTTGAAGGTGAACGGGGAGACACATTTCAAGGCACAAGTAGCCCATCCCTTAGTTACTCTGTTTTGCAAGCATCCTCACCATAAGTATCCATATCCAACCCACAACTGAAGTAAGGAAAGTATGCAGAGAAAAGCAACAAAGATAATAAAAGGATCTGAAGGGTAATCCATACAAGGGTTTAATTCAGAATAGAGCTGGAAGGGACCTTGGAGGTCTTCTAGTCCAGCCCCCTGCTCAAGCAGGAGAACTTATACCATTTCAGACGAATGGCTGTCCAGTCTCTTCTTAAAAACCTCCAGGGATGAAGCTCCCACCAACGTCTGAAGGAAAGCTGTTCCACTGGTTAATTGTCCTCACTGTTAGGAAATTTCTCCCTAGTTCTAGGTTGCTTCTCTCCTTGACTGGTTTCCAGCCATTGCTTCTTGTCCTGCCTTCAGGTGCTTTGGTAAATAAGTCGACCCCCTCTTCTTTGTGGCCTCAAATTCTGGAAAACTGCCATCATGTCACCCTGAGTCCTTCTAGCTAGGTATATCCAGCCTATTGAAGAGAGATATTAGAGGGGAACATGATAGCAGTCTTCAAGAACTTCCAATACTTGAGGGACTGTCACAGAGAACAGGGGGTTGACTTATTCTTCAAAGCCCCAGATGGCAAAACAAACCTGGGTGGAAGCTTTTCAAAGAGAGAGCCAACCTAGATGGAGAGAAAAAATTTTTTTGACAGTGAGGTCAACTAATCAATGGAACAGTTTGCCTTCTGGAGTTGTGGGTGCTCCATCACTGAAGATCTTCAAAAATAGACTGGACAACCATTTTAATTGGATGATGTAAGGCTCCTGCCTTGAACAGAGGATTGGACTAGATACAGGGGTCTCCAACCTTGGCAACTTTAAGACTTGTGGACTTCAACTCCCAGAATTCCTCAGCCAGCAAAGCAACCAAGTAAAGCTGGCTGAGGAATTCTGGGAGTTGAAGTCCACAAGTCTTAAAGTTGCCAAGGTTGGAGACTCCTGGACTGGAAGACCTCCAAGCCCTATGATTCTATGTTCTATGAACCTACCTTGTGACGGACACCACAATGACTACTTCCTCACTTGATCTCTCTCCCTTTAGCCATCTGTGTTCCCAGCAAATCAGATTGGCAAAGGCTGTCTGGATGCTCACTAAACATCTCATCTCCATGTACTTTCTGTCTCTGTCTGCAGGGTATGATAATAAAAAAATGAAAATGGTGGCTGCAACCCTTCTTTTTTAAAAAAATGTACATTGCACACTAGATAGAGGCTAATATTTGGACTAGACTCTCCTGCTCAAGCAGGGGGTTAGACTAGATGACCTCCAAGGTCCCTTCCAACTCTGTTATTCTATGTCACTTGGGACACACCAATAATGAACTTGCTATTGCATCATCATAACCCAGGGGTCCCCAAGCTTGGCAACTTTAAGACTTGTGGACTTCAGCTCCCAGAATGGGAGTTGAAGTCCACAAGTCTTAAAGTGGCCACATTTGGAGACCTTTGTCATAACCGATGTCTTGAATTTGCTTTACCTTACTCCTTGGTGGTGCCTGACATTTCCTCTATTGCTTTCCTTGTGTAAAATGGCAGATTTTAAATTCCCTGAAGGCAGGGCTACTCAGCTGTTCAGAGATGGCTGACTAGCAATCATCATCTTTATCATGGTCATTATCATTGAAGGCGTGACAAAACCACAGCCTTACAATGCATCAACGAGTCACCGAAGAAGCAATAGGAAATTCAACAAATAGGTCAAACAAAAAGTAGAATCAAAACCAACTAAAAGCAAATCCCTTTCCTACCTCAAACAGGAACCAGAAGCTTGCAGAACCTCCAAAACCTGGAAATCAAACCCATTATTCCTGACCAAAGATGATTTAAAATATCCAAACCATCTTCTAAGAAGTCATGAATTGGCAGCTTTTCTCAATAGGGAAAGAAATATGTTTGTTGACAATTGTAAAAACCATTCCTCATTTCCTTTTATACAAGAAAATAAACAGGACAGTTTATACTACTAGAAAATTATTCTCTGACACCACAGTGTAAACATGCCCACTTGTAAGTAAAACCACCCCATTCTATAGGACTTACTTTTACAAACCAACTTGTAAATGGCCACACAATGGTTTCTTAACGGCACTTAAGGATGAACCATTTGCATTATTGTTTTGCAGAAAGGAAATGATTGAAAAGATTAGATTCCATTTCAAATCTAACTGTAAACAAGAATTAGGGGGAGGAAATCCTTCAGGGGGAATAAAAGGGAAACAGTAAAAGAATATTTTTAATCAGCTGATTTTTTTCATTAACATAAAAAAAGAATTCATGAACAATCATTCAGTAATACATGTCAGGGAAATAATTATAGAAGGGGCTGGATCATTACACAAATCACTTTGAAATGAAGTGGCACAGACATCTTAAAGAGGGAGGGAGGGAGAAAGAGAGAGAGAATTTCCCGATACGGCAAGAATAACTTTCCATATCTCATTATCAACTGATCAACCCACGAAGTTTTTCAACCGCATGTCATTGTGCTCCTCATTTAAGTGTTTCTTTGCCTTATCAGAGCTTGCAAATCATTAAGTGTTCCACCTTATGATTCTTGACGAATGTATCTTTTCTTTTATGTATACTGAGAATATTTGCATCCTTGTGTGTCCAACCACACTTGGCCAATAAGGAATTCTATTCTATTCTATTCTATTCTATTCTATTCTATTCTATTCTATTCTATTCTATTCTATTTACTCTTCTAAGCAATAAAACACTCAAACGTATATATTTTTTACCACTTGCAATAGTCTGAAGGCTGCTCGTACAACAAGGGAGACCAAACTACCCCTTGAATTGTGGAATGCAGAAGAAACTCCCTGCAGGGGGAAAAAAAATCTGGACTTACCTCCAAGAATTCAAGTAGAGGAATGTTCTTAACCTAAATTGGTGGACAAAATTTCTAGCAGCCGGATCAGCAAAACAGCTTCAAGCTCAGATGGCAATGAGTCAGTTGCAACGTAAAACTCCTCCTCCTTGTTCAGCTGACCGAGGCCCAAAATTCCCCCAGGCAGTTCAAGTTCTCATTGTAACTCTTTCGTGCCTAATAAGAGTTACAGCTCATTTTCCACCAAGGTTGTAAAAGTCTCCAGAACATCAATGAATCCAACAACATCACTACCTAGCTTCATTACTAGGTTCAGTAATTGGAGTGAGTTTATTATGTCCCAAACATCTATAATTGTTCTCAAAGTTGGATAAAAATCTAATCTAATCAGAATAGACCTGGAAGGGATCTTGGAGGTCTTCTAGTCCAACACTCTGCTCAAGCAGGAGACACACACTATATCAGACAACTGGCTGTCCAGTATTTTCTTAAAAACCTCCGGGGATGAAGCACCCACAACTTCTGAAGGTAACTTCTCTTCCATTGGTTAATTGTTCCCACTATTAGGAAGTTTCTCCTTAATTCCAGGTTTCTTCTTTCCTTGATTAGTTTCCATCCATTGTTTCTTCTCTTGCCTTCTGGTGCTTTGGAAAATAGGTTGACCTCCCCCCTTATTTGTGGCAGCCCCCCAATACTGGAATACTGCCCTCAGGTTCCCCCTGAGTCCTTCTTTTTCTCTAGACTAGCCATGTCTAATTCCTGCAACTGTTCTTCAAACATTTTAGTCTCCAGGCCTTTAATCATCTTAGCTGCTCTTCAATCTTTTGATATCAATCTTTTGATATCAATCTTTTGATATCAAGAAGATAATGCATTGATTTCCAAAAGAAGAACATCACAAATGGTTGCTTTAGTGTATTGTTGTTTATGCACAACAAATTGTGCATTTGTTCCAGATGGGATTTAATATTTCTATGATGGTAGGTAATGCATTGATTTGTTTACTTGGGATGTTAGATTGTTGGGTTGAATAATTAAGGAATCAACTTGTTCTGGAGAACAGATGTTTGTTTTAGTGTGTAGGTGAAGTATATCATCACGTTGAAAGAAGTAGACAATCCTGTTGAAGTATGTATACATACACATGCTACATGCACACAAAAATTGTGTTTTGCTTATCTGATTTTATCACTAATATATTAACTTAGTTATGAAACTGACTCATTCTCTGAGTTTCAGGGAATGGCAAACTAGCTAAATCATCCCTGTTCACACAACAAACTGAACCACTCAAAATCTAACCAAAGTTGGCATGTTTTACAAATGTTCCTCAAGACACTTAAGAGGGATGGGCAACCCCTTTGAATGCTTTGGGGGGGCTCCTTGAAGTCCATGTAAAAATGGGAATCTGAGGAAAGATTAATGTTCCATTTCGGACAGTGGTGGGATTCAATTTTTATTACTACCGGTTCTGTGGGCGTGGCTTGGTGGGCGTGGCAGGGGAAGGTTACTGCAAAATCCCCATTCCCTCCCCACCCCACTAACCTACTTTCCAGCTCCATTCTCCTGTGCAGGGCAACAAAAGAAGACCCAGCCGATCAGCTGGGACTTGATGGGAGACAGAGAAGAGATGGGGTTGGTGGGGCCAGTCAGAGGTGGTATTTGCTGGTTCTCCGAACTACTCAAAATTTCCACTACCGGTTCTCCAGAACTGGTTAGAACCTGTTGAATACCACCTCTGGTTTTGGACAAATTAAGGACAATAATGGTGTAAATGGTTTTTTAGTTGCATTTCTTGCCAACCTCATTAGTGAATGGGAAGCCCAACCATTGTTCATTTTCCTTGGATAGAAAGTTTAGCCAGCTTTAAAGTTGCTTAAATGGCAGTTTGCCTGCCACTTAAGACCGGCTTGTAGAGACGTCTTGTGCTAATGACTCAGTTTATTTTGGAAGGTAGAATCTACCACTGTTTTGGAAATATGCTAAATCTATGTCCAAAAATAGCCCCGTTAGAGGAAGTGTGCTGAGTGAAGCAAGAGGGACTCTCCTTGATGCTTCTCAACCACTTTTCATGCTTCTCAACAACTCCTCCTCCATCCCTCCTGACCTAATTCTCTATTTTTGGACATGGGTTGAGATCTATCTCAGAAGCATGCTAAATGCACGTGAAAAGATAGAACACAGAGTGCAGAATAATAGGGGTGGAAGGAAACTTGGAAGTCTTCTAAGTCCAACCCCTTGGAGACCTTAGATCAGGGGTATCAAACTCGTGCCATCACGACAGCGTCATGTGACATATCAGAAGTTTTTCCCCCCTTCGCTAAACCAGGCGTGGGCATGGCCAGCACATCTGGCCCACCGGCTGGGAGTTTGACAACCCTGCCTTATACTATTCCAGAAAAATGGCTGTCCAGTCTCTTCTTGAAAACCTCCAGTGGTGGAGAACCCATCATTTCCAGAGACAACTGTCAGCTTTGGAAGCCATATTGAGATCCGATGCTCCCACGCTGCTACAAGTGGGAGGGGGGATTCAAATGAATAATCTCTAAGTAGACAAAATAAAATTATTTTGTTAGTTCAAGGTCACTGAGTATGGCGCAGAATGAAATAAGAATCTTATTTTAGGATGGATTGTGATTGGGCCATGTGATGTGATGACGGCCAAGCGCGGGATGGATTTGTAGTTTTCAATATTGCAAGGAAGCCCAAAAAACTTTCAGATTCGGGATTCCACAGATATGCCAGTTACTATCCAAATAAAGGTATCTTTCAGATATATCTGTCTAGGAGGTATTGATTGGAATGGAGGTTTGCTGGAACACTGACAAAAAGACGTTCCACTGATTAGTAGTTCTCACGGACAGGAAATTTCTCCTTAGCTCTAGGTTCAATGGTGGACTGTTAGCTGGTTTGGACCGGCTCGCCCGTACTGGTAGTTATGACCACTGGTTGGGCCCGCCCATCAGCCTAGGCACTATCCCGTCCTATATATCTTACATTTTTGCTCCTCGCAGCCCAGCTGCTTTCCACGATCTACTTGCCCTGGCTTCTGCGCACAGTATATTCCCATGGTTTTGTAGCTGTGCGAAGGGGGCGTGCACACACACACGCTCACATTTTTGGCGAACTGGTTGTTAAACCGGTTGCAGCCCACATCTGTCTAGGTTGGATCTGTGTTTAATGAATTTCCATCCATTACTTCTTGTCCTACCTTCAGGCGCTTTGGAGAATAAATTGACAAAGAAGATCACCTGAGTTGCTGGTCCTTGGCACCAGGCAGAACTTGTGGTGAGCATTGGAGGGCACTCCTACCTACTGTATATCACTCAGCGTCCCCTGGCTGTGCCTGTGACCTGTCACTTGAAAGGGGAAGAAATAGGCAAAATTCTTATTAATTTCCTTCTAATCTCTTTCAAATTGGTAACCCTCAAGCAGGTAGTAGTGACGCTGGAAAGTGGGCATAGTAGAAGTCTTTAGTGAAAGTGGTACAAAACGGCATCTTTGTTGAAAGTGGTGCAACATGGCGCCCTAAACCATAATTTACAAACTACAGTATCTGGCATCACATCTGCACTGAGCACAATGAAGTGTACCAAATGTGGGTCAGCTAATGTCACAAAAATGCTCACGCACGCTCAGTTAATGCTGCCCTATCGCAATCCTCCAAATATGAAATATTGTGTGTGAGAGCAATGCAGACTGAGCAATTGCAATAACTGAGTCAGAGTATCAGATTGAAAAACACTGCTAATAGAAGGCATGTTGGTTACCCACATACCACAACCATTACAATATACAGAAAGCAAGGACTAGAATAGCCAGTCAATGAACAACTGGGACACCAATCTAGTTAATCAGGTTGGACATGTTTCTCTGGCAGCATCCAACCGAGAGATCAAACTGTACACCTTTGTTTCTTCTTGCTTTCTGCCATAATTCCAAGAAGATCAGCACCTTAACTCTTAAGTCAATGAGGGAATCTGTTTGCATTTGGGGAAAATGTAGCGGTTAAGCCACATCAAACTGGGAAACTGGGAGTTCAAGTTCCCCATTCCCTCCCCACCCCACTAACCTGCTTTCCAGCTCTGTTCTCCTGTGCAGGGCAACCAAAGAAGACCCAACCAATCAGCTCAGGAGGCAGAGAATAGATGGGGGTGGGCTAGTCAGAAGCTGTATTTGCCAGTTCTCCAAACTACTCAAAATTTCCACTACTGGTTCTCCAGAACTGGTCAGAACTTGCTGAATACCACCTCTGGTTTGCACAGTGTGTGAACTGCAGGTGTCTTGTTAGAAGTTGCAAAGCCAAACTCTCAGAACAAAATATTCCCAATTCAAACCGTACCTTTATTTTAATATTAGGAGGGTACAGTTAAAGCGTTCTTTTTTTTGGATGTAACTTCGTCTCTGTAACACAAGAGGAAAAGCAACCATAATCGTAATAGTCTAATAGTCGGGGGAATGTCCACAAGGGGGATTTAAAAGCTAAAGCAACGTTTGTGGCCACCTGCCGCCTTCTTCTTTTTAATTGCATCATCCATGCAGTGCAGATAAAAAGGGCAAGAGCAGTGCCCATACTGCACATACACCCCGTAATCCAACAGCTGCTGTTTCTTTCAGGATTGTTCTTTAGATATACAATATTCTTCAAGCTCTCTAAGATGCTTGAAAAAATGCAACATCATACCAGCATATAATACCAAAAGAATGCAGAAGAATACAGCAGTCCAAAACCAGCAGGCTAAGGAACAGCTTCTACCACACAGCAGTTTCCTTACTGAACTCCTCAATTTGTCTACCCCCACATACACACTGTTACTTCCCCTGACAATATATAATATATCTTGTATAAACACTCTGTGCATTATACTTATATTCAATATGTCTGTGCATTATACTTATATTCAACATGCTCATAAACACTCTGTACAGTCGTATATATTTCTTTCATAGATATACATTCTGTATATTCATAGATATTCTGCATATCCATATATAGTTATATATTCTGTATATTTGTCTATACATATTTATATTTCATTGCTGTTTTGCACTTCTGGTTAGATGCTAACTGCATTTCATTGCCTGTGTTCATGAGCAGTGACAATAAAGTTGAATCTAATCTAATCTAATCTATTCTAATCTAATCTAATCTAATCTAATCTAATCTAAAGAATACCAGCAGATGTTGTGACTCTGGAAAGAGTGCAGAGAAGAGCAACTAGGATGATTAGAGCCCTGGAGACTAAAACATGGCAAACGGTTGCGGGAATTGGGTATGTCTAGTCTAGTGAAAAGAAGGACTAGGGGTGATGTGATAGCAGTGTTCAAGTATTGGAGGGGCTGTCACAAAGAAGAGAGGGGGTGGTCAACCTATTTTCCAAAGCACCAGAAGGCAGGACGAGAAGCAACAGATAGAAATGAATCAAGGAGACGACCTAGAATTAAGGTGAAACTTCCTAACAGTGAAAGCAATTAAGCAGTGGAACAGCTTGCCTTCAGAAGTTGTGGGCACTCCATGTCGTGGTTCGGCGGCAGACGGTGCAGACAGCAGCAGAATCGGACAGTGGGGAAGAACAGGGACCAGTCTGGGAGTCCTGCATCTAATGCAGAGATGGGGCCAGGACCATCTGGGAGTGGGGTGCTGCCTCCGAAGCCTCTGGAGTCTGGCAGCAGTGAGGCAGAGGACCCAGGGGAGCCTGTTCCCAGTGCACGAGTGCGCAGAGCTGCTAGAAGGCGAGAGCAGCTGAAACAAAAGGGGCGACTCAAGAGTAAGGCTGGGAGGTGATTGCCCCTCCCCTAAGGGATAAAAGTCAGGCCAAGATGATGAAACCTTTGCAGGAAGCAAAGTAGTTCAGTCGGTTCCAAGTCATTCTTGAAGCTCTTTGTACTTCGGTTGGTTTCTTTTCTAGATAATTTGATACTTCTGTTTTTGGCAGCACTTCACAGAACTGAAAGGTGTGTGCTTATCTTGGGGTATTGTTTGAGATTAATTCCAGCTGGGAATGAAAACAATTCCCAGTGTTGCAATAAAATAGGTTTTGTTTTTAAAATAAGTTTGTGAATAATTACAGTTTATGAAACCTGGGTCAGAACACTCCATCACTGGAGGTTTTTAAGAGGAGATTGGACACCCATTTGTCCAGAATGGTATAGAATCTCCTGCTTGAGCAGGGAGTTGGACTAGATGACCTCCAATATCCCTTCCAACTCTGTTGTTCTGTTATCTCTAAGCGAGGCTGATTGGGTCCAAGATTAGATTCTGCAGATGATTCAAATTCTGGGACATCTGGATGTGGGCCAGTGATTTCTGGCAGGTGTGCCACTGAAGTCCACACTCCAGTAACCTGTCCCACCCATTTCCTCCCCCTTTTCTTGCAAGTTTGCTTCTGCAATGTTTCAGAAACCAGAAGGACAGACAAGAAACTTGATTGTTTTGATCTGCTATTTAGCGTCTACAAAGATAAGTGTTGCTATAGAAGTAGTCCTGGACTTACAACTATTTGCCTAGTGACCGAAGTTACAACACAGTGGTGGGATTCAAATTTTTTTACTACTGGTTCTGTGGGCGTGGCTTAGTGGGCATGGCTTGGTGGGCATGGCAGGGGAAGGATACTGCAAAATCTCCATTCCCTCCCTACCCCACTAACCTGCTTTCCAGCTCCATTCTCCTGGGCAGGGCAACCAAAGAAGACGCAGCCGATCAGCTGGGACTCAATGGGAGGCAGAGAATAGAGAACAGAGGTGGTATTTGACAGTTCTCCAAACTACTCAAAATTTCCGCTACCAGTTCTCCAGAACTGGTCAGAACCGGATGGATACCACTTCTGGTTGCAGTGTGCCAGAATCATTTACAAGCAAAATCAAGCAAAGAATCTGGGAAGCCAGATTCACTTAACAACTGTGTAACTGATTTAACAACTGCCAGGATTCATTTAACAACACTGTCAAAAATAGGGCAAATCGCTTTAGCTGCTCTGAACTAACTTCCTTTTGAAGCTTAACCACGAATACAACGCAGAAACCATTCTTAGGCACCGATTCTATTGCCTGCTACATGCTTAATATGCTCAAGAGTTCCACGCTAAAACATTGATTAATCTTAAAACTGCTTATATATTCTTCCACTTCAACCAGAGATAGTCGCTTAAGTTGCAATCATATACATTTTCCAGATAAGTAAACACAGTGCACTGATGCTGTTGGGTAATTTGGTAATGAAACGTCTGCAAGAAAAGAAAACTCAGCGAGCACTGAGGACCTCACATGAACATATTTTCCTCCTCCTCTCTTCTACCTCCTTTCTGTTACTTCTCATCTTCAGCTCCACCAGAATCTTGTGATCAGCCAAGCATGGTCAGCGGGGTGGTTTATCTGGGTTTTCTCCAATTTTATTATCTTGATTTCCCCTCCCTTCCTTTCCATCACTGCCAAATTCCTTTCATTTTTGGAAATGCTGTAATACGGCTGGAAATTTCAAATTCAACTGACTTCTATTTATATTTTTAAAATGACCTTAGCTGATATGGAGAACTGGGGAAGGGAGTTTCCCCTGCAATGCTCTGCCAAAATAGTTTACCATTTAATTCATTGCAGTTCTTAGCAGGCTATTTTTCAATAGAGGAACTTCCCAAAGACCATTCTTAGCTAATTTTAGAATTCAATGAAAGCCCCTGAGAGGCAGGAGGAAAAAACTGAAGCAGGAAAAGGTGTGTACCAGATTATAAGAAAAAACATACAAGGAGGAACTCTTAATACTTATTTATTTATTTATTTTTTTATTTATTTGATTTGCCAATTGTTTACAAGATAATAAGTATAAATGTATACATAGTTGTGAATACATGAAATGGGTACATATAAGAAAAAAAGAAAAGAAAATAAAAAAGAGAAACAATAGGACAGGGACGGTAGGCACGTTGGTGCGCTTATGCACGCCCCTACAGACCTCTTAGGAAAGGGGTGAGGTCAATAGTAGACAGTCTAAGGTTAAAGTTTTTGGGGTTTGGGGAAGAAACTACAGAGTCAGGTAGGTATTAAGTCGTATTTCCTGCAATCAAGTTTGGTGCGGTTTTTCATTTTGAGTTTTTTACCAGTGTTCTTGTGTTGTTATGGTTGAAGCTGCTGAAGTATTCATTGAAGGAAATGCTTTAAGTCAGACCGAAGACGGCGAATTCAAGGAGTCAGTCTGGTGGGTACAACGAGTAGAGGAGTGGAGAACTCTTCTTGTGAAATATTTCTGACTTTCATCAGATACGGAGTGTGGGTTCCAGACGTGAACGTTATTGGCAGCTTTGTCGTAGTATTACCGGAAAAAGCCAGGTTAGGAACAACCATGCCTTTGGCAGTCAGTGGCTCCATGCTAGGGTGATCGTCCTTCAGAGGAGCCACAAGTCTCTCAGCTTTTTTTTTCATTTTTTGAATTTAACACTTTTTGTTGAGTTTTTTACCTAGAGAAGGGGTGTCAAACTCATGGCCCATGGGCCGGATGAGTCGCGTGCTGCCCCCCCCTCTCCCGGCCAGTTTGGAGAATTCTGGGAATTGAAGTCCACAAGTCTTAAAAGTTGCTAACCCCAATCTGGAGGGGTTTCCGATGCCATAACTGGGACCTTGGGACCCATGTTTAAAAAGGGTGGGAGTTGGATTTATTTATTTTATTTATTGATTTTGTTTTGTTTATCTGATTTGTCAATCACTTACAAGATAATACGTATAAGAATAATCATGAGTATGAATACAGGAAATAGGTACGAATAAATGGTATAGGACAGGGACGGCAGGCACGATTATGCACTTATGCAACCCATCCTAATAAAGTTTGGGGAGAGATTGAGGCTCCCTCAGAAGATTCTCCAGAGCTGGCACATGTCCTTTCCTCCTAGTCCTGATGGAAAGATCTGTTCTAGTCGGTTGGGGTATGCACAACATGCAAAGCACAAGGACAAGGCTGAATAGTCAAGACCTTGTTGATGATCCAAACTCTGTCAAGGATCTTGGAGTACTCATGCCAAATGACCTAAGTGCTAGAGCCCACTATAACTACATAGCCAAAAAGGCATTAAGAGTTGTTAACCTAATCTTACATAGGTTTTTCTCTGGTAATATTACACTTATAACTAGAGCATACAAAACATTTGCTAAACCAATACTCAAATACAGCTCATCAGTCTGGAACCCACATTACGTATCTGATATTAACACAGTTGAGAAAGTCCAGAAATATTTTACAAGGAGAGTTCTCCACTCCTCTACTCGAAATTCTAGACCTAGAAAACCTAGAACTACACCGCCTTCAGTCTGATCTAAGTATGGTATATAAAATCATAGATTGCAATGTCCTACCTGTCAATGAATACTTCAGCTTCAATCATAACAATACAAGAGCACACAATAGATACAAACTCAAGGTTAACCGCACCAAACTTGATTGCAGGCAATACGACTTCAGCAACAGAGTGGTCAATTTCTGGCATACTCTACCTGACTCTGTGGTTTTTTTCTCCAAACCGCAAAAACTTTAACCTTAGACTGTCTACTATTTTATATAAATAAAAATATAATTTTATATAAATTATTATTATTATTATTATTATTAATCATCATCATCATTTCCCAAGGATCTAAAAGCCTTATGAGAAAGAGGATCAAACCAGCCCTTCCCTAACAAACATACAGATAAATGAGCCATTAATCTGGAGGCTAGTTGGCCAATTTATATTTCTCAACCATGTCCGCTGTTGTTGTTCAGCTGCTGAGTATGCCTGACTCTTCACAACACCACGGACTACAGCATGCCAGCTCCCCTGCCTCCCGGAGTTTGCTCAAATTCACGTCCATTGCATTGAGGACACGATCTAACCATTTCACCCTCTGCCGTCCTCTTCTCCTTTCACCTTCCATCTTTCCCAACATCTTTCCATCTTTCTTTTCCAAGGAATCCTCTCTTCTCTTCTCATTTGCTGGCCAAAGAATTTCAGCTTCAGCTTCTGGATCTCTCCTTCTAAAGAATACTGGGGTTGATTTCCTTTAGGATTGGTCAGTTTGACCTCCTTACAGTCCAAGGGACCTTCAAACCACCTTTTAATAAATCTGCTAAGAAGGCTCTGTGAGAGCCCAGCTTGTTGGAGGGTGAGCAGCTGCCCTGGGATAAGGCAGGTCACATTTTGCAAAACAGAGGTCTCCAAACGTGGTAACTTTAAGACTTGTGGACTTCAACTCCTAGAATCCCAAGAGATCCTCTGTACCAAATGGTGGGTGTTTTCATATCTCCATAAGGTTCTACATATTTTTTCTCCAAATCCTGGATGAAATAAAAATTGTGTCTCATGTAGACAAGTTAACAGACAGACAGACAGACAGACAGACACACATGCACACTTTCAGTTCTTTCTGCAGCAGCAAAAATGTTGTTGTTAGTTGTTAGTTGGGCAATCATGTGCGACCCATCGTGACCCCCAGGCCTTCTTCCTCTACCATCTTCTGGAGTCCATTTAAGCTCATGCCAACTGCTTCAATGACTCGATCCAGCCACCTCCTTCTCTGCTGTCCCCTTCTTCTTTCGCCCTCAATCGTTCCCAGCATTAGGCTCTTTTCCAGGGATGGGATCCGACCAGTATAACTACCAGTTCTGTTGCTCTGCGTCGCACGAGTGCAATTTACAACCTACTGAGCTGCCCGGACAGCTGAGCAGCGCTGCATGCGGGTGCACAGCGGTTGGAAAAGCCCTTTTTTCCTGCTTTTTCAACTGCAGCTGTGCCGTGCAAAGCAGCTGTGGTTGAAAAAACAGGAATAAAGGACAGGTAAGAGCCTGGGCGGGCAGGTGGGCCAAAACAGCAGCAGACACAGAACCAGGTCTGTGTCTGCTGCTTTTCAGAGCTACTGGTTTTGTAGAGCTGGACAGAACCAGTAGAATCCCATCCTTTCTCCAGCGAGTCCTTCCTTCTCATGAGGTGGCCAAAGTCTTTGAGTTTCATCTTCAGGATCTGGCCTTCTAAAGAGCAGTCAGGGTTGATCTCCTCTCGGACTGACCGGTTGGATCACCTTGCAGTCCAAGGGACTCGCAGGAGTCTCCTCCAGCCCCAGAGTTCAAAGGCCTCCATTCTTCCTCAGCCTTGCTTGTGGTCCAACTTTCACAGCCGTACATTGCAACCGGGAAAACCAGAGCCTTGACTATGTTAGCAGACATTTAATATCCAAGTGGACAAGAAGTCTTCCTTGATCCAAGTCCTTGAAGGGGTCCCTGAACTGAAGAAGATTCCCAATCAGGGGGAGCCTCCATGGTCCAGGGAAAAACCTTTGGGACATTTGCTTTTCCAAAACCAGAGAAATAGGAGGGAAAGAACGATTAGCCAGCTGAAAACAGCCATATCCAAAGCAGAGAAATCTCCCACTGTGTTTCTCTGCTGCTGCCTCTCTGAGAAATCAACCTTTGATTAAATCTTTACCCTCAGGATGAAAGAAATTTTGAACCAAAGCCAAATTTCACAAGGTGTAATTTAGCGTGGAGATAACATCAGGATCTTCAGGTGGGGAAAAAAGAGAATATGCTGCCAAAATATACCAATGCATTCTTGTCTAAAATTTCAGGAAGTATTTTATCCCTGAATCTGAAGAAAAACACAATTAACAAAGCAAAGTTAAAGTTAATAACCTTATTTTGCGAAGCTTCTTCTCCGGCATATTGTATTGCTAACTAGGGCATACAAAACCTTTGCCAGACCAATTCACAAACACAGCTCATCCGCCTGGAACCCACACTGTATATTGGACATTAACACAATTGAAAGCGTTCAGAGGTATTTCTCAAGAAAAGTTCTCCACTCCTCCACTCACAATAGAATTCCCTTTGCCTCTAGGCTCGAAATTCTGGGCCTGGACAATCTGGTACTGTGCCGCCTGCGGTCCGATCTAAGCACAGTACACAAAAATGTCTGCTATGACACCTTGCCTGCTGACAACTTCTTCAGCTTTAATCACAATAATACATGGGCAAACAACCGATATAAACTCAAGGTAAACTCGAT